>NC_092823.1:60694426-60991926 GCF_023375885.2 Dermacentor andersoni | reverse complement strand
TCGATGATTGGACCAGAACAGCCCCCTCTCGAAAGCACAGCCGGGATGCCCCCTTTTGCAGCCGACGGGCCCAGCCGTGGGACTCCCGAGAGGACGCTTCCCCGCCTATAGCGTTGTGGATCGCCAAGAGCACTTAGGGCCGCCCGGGCCTCGTAACGCGAGACTACGCAACCACTCTAAGCAAGGCACACCGATTTGTTCTCTTCTGGTCTGTAGTTGCTCGCAGCTGCAGCGTCTTCTCTTACAGCTGGGTCTCTCGTGTGCAAAATAGGTTTATGTCGATTCTCTTGTTTCTTTTTTTTCTGACATCCTTCGACAGAGTCCTTCCTAATGCACTGGGCACTCTACACGGGTGTCCGCCAACCGGACGGCTAAATCAGGTTTTGCTGTATTCAATTTGTACTTGCCTTTTTTTGGAAACTCTCCTAACAGGATCTTCCGCTATAGCGAACGCTATCACGGCATCCGTGGTGAATGCAAATGTGAACGGAGAACGAGCAGCTCCCTGGAATAAATCAGAAACCCCTAACGACTAACCCTACTAGCATCATTGTTGCTATAGCTATACCCAGAATACGCTGAGTTACTCATGCTTAACAGCTCGCGCTTGAAGGGCATGGTGTGAAATCGCAAAATACATTGTTCAAAAGAGAAGGTTTTGTTGAAAAAGAACTTTTGAATCTCTGCGAGGCGAAGCAATCGCGAGGCAGCTAACGAAATTCTATAAATTTTGCCCATTTCATTCCTGCGTCTTTGGCGCGAAGGAGACTAGTGCACGCATCTGTGCGTTCACACCCCCGTAATAGGCGACGTGACAACTCTTATATTAGCATCTAATTTATTCCTTTGTTTTTATGCCTGAAATGTAGCGGCCGCTTCTCGTCCAATGGCACCTTGTGGGTACGCGCCGTAGTATGACAATGCTACTCGTAATCAGCACGCTGCAATCATCGGAAGGTGCCAGTCGGCGTTCGCACGGCAAAGTGTACGAGCAATTGTGACCTAATGGTTAGAGCTCGTGGTCTACTTGGCTGCGTGCCAAGGTTTACATCCCGTCGCCGAACGCGCTTCTTTGATAACGATTTTTTTGTAAGAGAGAGAGAGACAAAGGAGAGGAAAGACAGGGAGGTTAGCCAGTTAAGTCCCGGCTGGCTACCCTGTGCTGGGGAAAGGGGTAAAGGGAATAAAAGGAGAAAGAAGAAGAAGAGGAAAAAAAATGGAAAAAAAAAGAAAATTGACACAGTAACGCGAAACTACGCGCTACAACGTTCAGAGGCGGTCACACAATTGGCATGTCCTTAAAAACTTCAACAAAGCCCTTAAGGCCTTGAGTGCCGAAGCCCGTCTGGACCAGTGTCCTAGAGCTTTTTCCTCTGTAAAGGGGCGATTGTCCAGTTTTGCGAGAGCGGTCACGAGCACTTTTCTTCGCACTGCGTAACGGGGACAGTCACAAAGGAGGTGTTCAATCGTCTCCTCGCAGCCGCAGGTGTCACAAGTAGGGCTGTCGGCCATTCCAATGCGGAATGAATAGGAGTTTGTGAATGCCACGCCGAGCCACAGGCGGCACAGAAGTGTTGCTTCCGCTCGTGGCAACCCTGGTGGTAGGCGGAGTTGCAGACGTGGATCCAATTTGTGGAGACGTGCATTCGTGAATGCACTGGTGTTCCACAGATTCTGTGTAAGCTCGCGGGCGAGGGAGCGAAGACTTGTGGCTGCATCTGTTCTTGACAGCGGTATGGGTGTAATCTGGGCACCATCATGAGCCGACCGGGCAGCGTCATCCGCACTGTCATTTCCTGAAATTCCACAGTGACCCGGTATCCACTGGTAGATGATGTTGTGTCCCTTGTTGATTGCGTGATGGTGGAGTAGTCGGATGTCTGCGACTAGTTGCTCATTTGGTCCATGGTTGAAAGGGGACATCAGACACTGAAGAGCTGCCTTTGAGTCACATAAGATGGACCATGAATGTGATGATTTGTGAACAATAAACTCCAGAGCAGCACGGATAGCTGCGAGTTCTGCAGCCGTCGATGATGTAATGTGAGATGTCTTGAACTTGAGGGTAACGCACTCTGCGGGAATCACCACTGCTCCAGCTGAACTATTAGAGGATACAGAACCGTCTGTGTAAACGTGGATGCGTCCTCTGTGCTGTTCATGTAGCATTGAAAGCACGGTTTGTTTGAGGGCGAAAGTTGACATCTCCGTTTTCCTTTTAATACCGGGAATAACAAGAAGAGCCTGGAGTGGATGGAGGCACCACAGCGGTTGAGATGGTCGTGCTGCAGGCGTGAAGTTCAACGGTAAAGTTCCATGGTTGGCGGCAATAATCTTGCTAAACGCTGAACGAGGTCGAGCGGCAGGAAGGGAGGCGAGATGATGCGATGGAAGTCGGGCGAAGTGCCTGATATGCATCCTTAAGGTGTCGACTTGAAGATACGTCTTGATGGGGTGGTCATGCGCGATGGCTATTGTTGCTGCCGTGGACGCACATCTGGGAGACCAAGGCAAATTCGCAGAGCTTGAGCTTGTACAGATTGGAGGGCACGGAGGTTGGTCTTGCCGGTCCCACCCAGTACAGGTAAGCTATAGCGCAGGAGACCAAGGAACAGTGCGTTATAGAGTTGGAGCATCGCACTCACAGACGCACCCCATGACTTTCCCGCAAGAAATCTGAGCAAGTGGGTTATCATGACTAATTTCCTTTTTAGGTAGGAGATATGAGTACTCCAGGAAAGGTCTCGATCGATTATCACTCCTAGAAAGCGGTGCGTCTTCTCGTAGGCAATTGGCTGTCCATTAATTCTGATAACGTACGGTTTCATTGCTTTACGCGTGAAAGCGACTATAGAGCACTTCTTGCAGGACAGCTCCAGACCTTGTGCTCGAAGATAACCTGATGTTAGTGTGGCCGCTTTTTGAAGTCTGGCGCGCACCTGAGGACGCGTCGCTCCTGATGACCAAATGCATATATCGTCTGCATAGATCGACACATGGACGGATTCCGGAAGGGTATGAACCAGGTCGATGAGCACCAGGTTAAATAGAGTGGGGCTCAAGACTCCGCCTTGTGGTACGCCTCGGTAGGTGTTGCGTTGTGATGACGCACCGTCCTCTGTTTGCACAAAGAATGACCTGTCCTTCAAGAGGGTGGATATCCACCGAAATACAAGGCCGCCGAGGCCGACATCACCCAAGGCGTCCAGGATGGCTTGATGGGTTACGTTGTCATATGCGCCTTTAACATCCAGGAAGATCGCCGCTGACAGTCTCCTGAGGCTTTTTTCGTGCTGAACAGAAGAGACAAGATCTATGACGTTGTCTATAGAAGAGCGTCCGCGTCGAAAGCCTGCCATAGCGTCAGGATATAACTTGTAATGTTCTAGATACCACTCTAGACGCGTCAGCACCATCCTCTCCATCACCTTTCCTAGACAACTGGCCAGAGCAATGGGACGATAAGACGCCACGTCTAGGGGTGATTTACCTGGCTTGAGCAAAGGCACAAGGCGGCTAGACTTCCATGCAGCTGGAACTTCTCCTTCACGCCATGAATTATTGTACACGTCTAGAAGTGCATGCCGGGCTGTGTGACCGAGGTTTCCAAGAGCTGCGTATGTCACCCCGTCAGGCCCAGGCGATGAGGAACGTCTGCACGCTGCCAACGCCGCCTGCAACTCCTCGATGGAAAACAAATTGTCCATACGAGAATCTCGCGAGATTGGAACATCACGGGGATCACGTGTAGCGAACGATGGCGGTAGACCAGCAACCTTGAAACAGAAGTCCTCCGCTACGTCGATCTCTCTGCGACCTTGATAGAGAGCCAGGCATTTGAAGGGGTGGCGTTGTTGCGGTGATGTTCGAAGACCACGCACTGTTCTCCAAATATGTGAGAGGGGTTTATGCGGATCAAGGGTATCACAGAAGGTTTTCCATCTTAGAGACTGCAGGGAGTTGATCCGACGCTGGATCTTCTTCTGTATGCGTCTCGCCTCCCTTAGGTCGTAGATGGACTTGGTGCGCCTGTACCTTCTTTCCGCGCGACGGCGGATTGCTCGAAGCCGCTGCAATTCTGCTTCGAATTCAGAAAATTTAGGAACAGGCCTAAAAGATCTTGTAGCTTCTTGAGCAGCGGCGTTAATTAGCTTCTCGATGTTGCCAGGCAGACAATCCTGGATCTCTTGGCTATTCTTCTCCATGAGCAACGTGTATATAGGCCAGTCGATGTGATGAAGAACTGTAGTAGAGTGTGACTTGCGTATGCCGTCGATTTTAACATATGTTGGAACGTGGTCACTACCATGCGTTTCGTTGTCCGTGAACCATTTCACACTGGCACTGAGGCATCTTGAAACAAAAGTCAAGTCCAGGCAGCTGCTGTATGTCAATCCCCGCAGAAAGGTGGGACTGCCATCATTTAGGCAGCAGAGCTCATGATCCGACGCGAAGGATAGTACACGTCTTCCTCGACAGTCCATCTTTAAGCTTCAACATAGCGGATGATGCGCATTGAAGTCGCCGGTAATAACCCATGGTCCAGGTGTCGCTGTTAAAATTGTACTTAGCCTTGCGCTGTCAAATCGACTCGAAGGTGAAATGTAGGCACCTATGAGCGTGAGTGCGACGTTCTTGCATTTTATAGTCAAACACACATACTGATTGTCGTCATCAGGTGCCACTGGGTGTAAAACATATCTGAATTTTTTTGTAAAGTGTCACTAGCGACCGACCAACCAACTGACAAGACCGACCTACCCCGGGCGAAACGACGGAACGGTTGGCAAAGACGGCTCCGCTTTAGCGCAAAGAAAATTAGCGTCGGCAAATGCTGGTGACTTTGCTGGGTGAAGCTATGTTGCAGTGACTGTCAGATTTCTCCAAGCTGTTCCAGCAGCACGAAGAAGTTTGAAATAAGACCACAATAATGTTACGATAAGACACCTTGGCCACAGTAACTATTCGATTCCAATCGTTTTCCATTTCGCGATTCATAAGCGGTCCGGGCATCACTATGTTGAGCATAAATATTATCGAATTTATATGTGTAAGCTGCGTATCCGGTGAGACATAACTAAAAAAAGAATGCTGCATCATTATTTATTCATCAATATGTGAAAAAAAATATCGAGAATCGCTTTTATAGAAACTGTACCGTGGTTATCACTGTGATGCGCCAGTCGTGTGCGATGAATTACAGCAAAGCAATAGAGTCGAGCGATAGGATTTGTTACGTTATACCGCGCCTCATTAGACTCAATCTATTCGTCGCGAAATTTAATTCACGGATGGCCCCCTTGTGACGTATACATGTCAGCGCATTCAGCCTCACTTTTATATGTGCAGCTGCAAGGAGACTCCTGGAGTTTTTCAGCGTGTAATCGATCCGCTGAGTGCGCTGCTGTTCATCCAGTAGCGGAATATACGTCAAGTAGCGAAGCTACAGTCATTTCATGCACAGAAGAGAAGCATCACAAAAGCGGCCTCACGGACCGTCGTTACAGAACATATGCGCTTCCTTCGAACATCTGGCGTGTGCTAACGACTGGAACGCGTTTTATTGTAGTTGTTCTACGTTGTTGTTGTTGTTGTTGTTGTCATCCCTTTGAAAGAGCATGCATGACATTCAATGCCTATTCAATGGAAAAAATAGCAATCACTGACTGCCGCAACAATATATAGAAACTACGCTGGAATTTTAGTAACGCTTTCTCATGAATATTTTTTACACTCTTCACGTCACCTCTACCCAGTGCAGAATGGAAAACTAGGCATTTCCACCTAAGCTAATAGCTCCATATTTCCTTTTAAATTTTCTCTCTCAGTATTCGGGCGGCAAAAAATTCACAACTTTAGTTTCCAAAAGCGTAAGCCACGACGCCCTTGCTCTGGCTGCTTTTGGGCCACTTGAGAAGTTAATAGTGACCAGCACCGTAGTCCGATAAGTTCTAAGCGCGGCAGGCCAATTGCAAGAGGATTTTGTGCGCTTACACGCTTGCCGGGCACTTTCTACTGGCACAGCCTGACGTTTTGTTACATTTGTTTCAAGTCTGTGGGTTATTGCCCTGTGAGAGGCGTCCGGCATGCCCGCTGCGTTTACCTCTGGTTGCTGCAAGCCCATGAATAAAAAATACAGACATCGTGGTACGAGCGCCAAGGGAAGCTACCTGCGCCGAGTTTACGTGGAAAGGTAGAAAGGCCTGCAGGAAAACGTATAGATAAATATATATATATATATATATATATATATATATATATATATATATATATATATATATATATATATATATATATACAATGTTCACCACGATAACCGTGTTGGTGGATTCCATACCAAGTCTTAGCTAAAAGAAAAATACCGCACGAGAGCTAAAATCTGCATAAAGCAATGCAAAACAATGCTGTAGAGGCGGTCGAGGAAGCCTGCATAATTCAGCGATAGCCCCTTTTCAGTTTTTTTCTCTTACCATCCCTATCTGACTTTCTTTGCTGTCGTGATTTTTTTTTTTTTTTTGATGGCACAGTATCTGTAGCCCGCCTTGCCAATCACAGTTCCAAAGAAGCAACAGAAATGCCAGCAGCCAACAATCTCACATTTCGAAATGCGTTCACGTTGGGTTGGCGGTGCTCTTGCTTAGTTTACGACTCGTACAGAAACCGGGTTGCAAATTCAGGTGGGACATCCTAAGTGGTTCTTGCCGCCTCCTTGACTCCTCCGAATCTGAAAGTGCACTTACTTACAATTCAGCGAATAGCATTCTGTATGCGAGATTCGCGGCCCAGGTACTTTCCTGGCACTTGTTGTTTTGTCACGACAGAGTCTGTCCAACAGTGGCAGTCTCCTCTCTTTCAAAGGTGTGAACCATGGGGTTTAGCCCTTTTTTCTTTAGATTTGCTTGCAAAAAATCTATTTTTCCGCTTGAATCAGCTTGAAGCTTGTGGTGAGTACCTAACATAAACAGAAAATTATGACAGGTGGGGACATATTGCGTACCGTATATAAAAGTATTTTACCCTTTGTGTTGTGATAAACTATGGGCCAGTTTGATGTGCGCGGAATCCTGTTTTATTTCTCCTATAACTTAAAACAATAATATATATATATATATGTATATATAAGGGTAAGCCGTTGCTTACTCACAGCTACTGAGCAATGCACAGGTGAAGGAAGCCTATACAGGCAGAGCTAATCTGCATTTACTCTCTTCATCCCGATAGCGTATGTGCAAATACATAGAAATTAAAAAAAAACGAAATCTCTCTCCATTCTATTTACCATTTTCTCCTAGTTTCGCACACCGAAATGTCTTTGAAAGTTTGCATCATACACGTGGCAAAATTGCAAAAAGAAATATCAAAGCAATATTACCTGCCAGGTTGGGATAACGAATTCCTGGTATTCCCCCCACCCCAAAAAAGAAAAAAAATCACTGGATTTGTACACATTCTTGTGCCAGCTAAACCGATTTCTTTCCTAGTTTGGCTTCATCGCTTTCACAAACTGGAGCGTGCGTGGCGTGCAAGATATTCAGCGGCTTGGCTTTCCGCACCTATTCTCGGCGAGCTAGCTGTGAAAGGCAAGCACGAGACTGTTTTGATCGTACGCGAACGTACGCCGAACTACGTGCCAACAGCAAGATATGCAAAAGACAGGAGTTTGTGATTCCAAGTTTCGCGGCACCACTTTCCTATCCTGGGGCGTGCGTTGCACACGAGATGACGCTCAGCTCGGCGTCTTCCCCTGTATGGTCGCTCTAAAGATTGGCTCGTAACGCCTCGTTCTACACACTGTATGCCTTTCCAACTGGAACTTCAGGGAAGGGAAAAAGGGTTAGAAACGAACAGCAGAACTGAGTGTGCGCTGGCGATTCCGACAGCGGCTACGAAAGAAACAAATTTTACGCTATTATTTAGCGTAGAGCATATCGCGAAACATAGAGGCCTACTGCTGATTCACCGCAACGGCGAAATCGTGTTATAGTTTTGCGATTGAGTGTACATGTTAATTGCATAACAAGCTGACGCGCGCGTTTGATTAGCTTCATTTACGCACTTCTAGATATATGCAGCGCGCGTGATAGTGACTTGGGAGTTGCGTCTCTCTCTCTATCAATATATATATATATATATATATATATATATATATATAGAGAGAGAGAGAGAGACAGAGAGAGAGAGATAACTCGGAGTCGAAAAATCTAACCACAGAATAACAACAAATGTATATATATATATATATATATATATATATATATACATTTGTTGTTATTCTGTGGCTAGATTTTTTCGACTCCGAGTTATCTTGGTACGTTAGGACGCGTGTCCTTTGCATCCCTTCCTCTCTGTGTGTGCTGTTTTGACAGACTGAGAACCCATAAAACATCAGTACTTGACGAAGACAAGTGCACTTGTCCAAACGTTGGCTCCTGCTTTCACCTTGTTCTCGATTTGCTCAATACTGGAAAAAGCCGCTCGTTTCACCAGGAGATCTTTTTTCTTGTCCCTATTGTGCCCGTCATTAAAGTCGCGAATATATCGTTTACATCATCGTTGTATTCGCAGGAAAGCTTTAGGAACTTGAGCGCACCGGGAGAGCCCAGGATACCGAATAAGCGCTAAGGACGTTTGCTACCGTTCAAGGTACTATGCAGGTTCTGGTCTTGCGCCAAAACTCGGAAACCAGAACCGATGAGGGCGTGATTGCTGACGCCTTCATATACTGTAGTGCACCGTTTAGGCTACATATGTATTCCTCGAGCAACGAAATTCGCGATATGCTACCGCGTACGACACACACACACACACACAAACACACACCGGTTCTTTGCGTGTATGCTGTAAAACGCATGCATTAGAGCAAGTCCATTTCCATTGCTATTTGCTCGGTCTTCATTGCGCAAATATGTTTGCGCGCGCTCGCACACCTTCCTTAAAAAGCGCACCTGTCTACCCCGAATATACTTAATTGTCAGTGACACACTCTCTCCAGTCCTGTCGTTTGTTCACATGGTTTAGCCTCTTTTCCACTATAAGCAGCGTGCAGCCGTTACGAAGACACATGGCACAAAGCATCAATTGTGGCCATTCGTATATAGACAAAGTGTCACGGGGCCGGTTCGTTTCATTAGGTGTAAGATCTTCAAGTTTACTGTTAATGTCTCTTAGATACCTTACGTCGAGCTTGCGGCGTATTTTAAAACATTTCGAAGAAGTTGTTTACACATTACTAGGCATTCTTTATAGAGATCGAGTCTCAAATATGCTTTTTCATAAGGTCAATCTAACGGTTCAATTCTACTATGTCACAGACTTCAGCAAATCTTCTCTTTTTCTTCTGCACTACCTCTTATTTCTTCGTTCAATTCATTTACTTCCCTTCATTCACTTCTTTCATCCTTCATTTCCTTCCTCCTAAGGGTTGTCGTGAAATGCGATATTTTATTTTTCGTACGGGGCTGTATACTGTGCGGGAAAAAACTATGTTGTCAATGCTATGCAGGGGTCGGAGCTCCTTTCTTCTCGCTTCAAAAAAACGCGAGCGTACGTCGATGAATATCGACTGTTGCACCCAGCAACAGCAGCAACACAACGATTTCTGCGAAACTCATCTCCGTCGATTTCCTTTCGAAGCATCCGGGCACGGCAGCGGCCCGCATGTGGGTTTCCGTCGAGAAACGAAGCTGAGACCACGAAGTATGCATGTAACATGCGATTGATTGATTGGCTGAGTGAGTGAGTGAGTGAGTGAGTGAGTGAGTGAGTGAGTGAGTGAGTGAGTGAGTGAGTGAGTGAGTGAGTGAGTGAGTGAGTGAGTGAGTGAGTGAGTGAGTGAGTGAGTGAGTGAGTGAGTGAGTGAGTGAGTGAGCAGTCAGGGGTCCGATATTATTTTCACTACCCGCGTTTTTTTTTCAACTTCTACACGAATCCAACTGCACCTCACCGAAATGTGGCAGCCACGAGTGGGAATCAAACGAGAGACATCTTGATCAATAGCAGAACGCTATGAATACTGAGCCGTCGGGATACCGAAGGAGAAAAACAGACGCAGACCATTCACATGGATGCTGGCGATGTTTCGTTTTCGCCACACGCCAGCATCCTAGCATGGCGCTCCAGATGACGCAGGTGATACCCACTCACAACGCGCACAAACAGGTAAGAGGTGATGAAAGCGGTTCACACCCGTAGCCCGGATGAAGACTCCAGACGCCTATTATGCACGTGGCGCGCAGGAATATAGCAGCACTATTCCAATGCGCAGAAGCTCGTGCGGTGCATCTCGCAGAAGCTGCACCGAGGTGAACAGGCCAGGACAATTAGTATTGGAGCATGACGCCAGTGAGTCTCTCTGAAGCGAAGCAATCCTTACGAATCCTTTCGGAATTTCCTGACCGCGGTTGCTGGGTGCTGCTGCTGCCTCTTCGAATATAGCTCACGCTTGACGAAAAAAAAGGACTAATTAAGTCAGAGGTGGTGGCATCGAACCACGGTCCCCCAGCAGAGCGGCTTCATGCTATCACACCCCCATGGCACGTATCATTTCATCGCGCCAACGCCGACCAGCTGTTTGAGATGATCGCTGCACGTGTCTCACGTCCCGTAGGAGCGCTGCTCGAGAGCACCCTCTCGCGTGCCACTTTCCCAATTACGCCGAAGGAGCAGGCACTTGACGCAGGCAAGTGTGTCGCGTTTGATTACCTGGCTTACGAATGCGGCGCCTCCCGCAAGTTCCAACAAGTGCGCGGAATGAGCACGTGCTTCTACAGCGAAGCTGTGTATATGGCTGGAGTTCCGTGCGTTCTTTTTTCCATGTCCGTCAACAAAGCTGTGCGCAGGAAAAACTATCATGATCAGCAATGGCTCGTACCACTTCTCGCGCGTTCGCCGTCGTCATCTTCTACCACAGCTGGCTCGTCGGAGCCCGCGGAGTAACCGCGCCAACGAGCTCGTGCCACTGCTCGTGCCAATGCGTTCGTCGTCCTCGTTTCCTTCTACGGCCGGCTCCGTTGACCACTCATCATGCCAGCGTTCCCATACTGACCCTCCTTCTGCGAAGGCGCTGACGGCACTGGCCCACTGCCTGTCGGTGCGGTGATTTCGGCCTCACATTCGTTGCCTCGATATATCGCGAAATAAAAAAAACACGAATGTATGTAACGAATGTACGACACGAATGAGCGCGGATGTATAAATGTGTGTTGACCGACGATCAGCGACCACGATGAACACGATGACCACCGATAAAGACAATAAATGTGTTCGTACCTTTTCTCAAAATTCTCTGTCACCTCCTTGTCGTGTGATACACAGCTCCGCTGGCCATCCGCCTTCACAGAGTGGAATGGCTCATGACTTCTTCATTTCTTTAGTACGTCGTAGAGTTTAACATCCACGTTTAACTGTAGCATACTGTGTACGTAGCTGGCGCCACGTCGATAATTGCAGATCACAGGAAGAGGATTTCGTTTTGCAGTGGACATAAATATCATGATGATGATGACGACGACGACGACGATTGTGGTGGTGGTGCCTGTAGCTGTGGTGTTGCATACTATGTAGCGTGGGTAGCGCCGTAACGAAAACCGTACCCGCCACACAGTCACATTGGCTGTGGCTCTTTGCTGCTAAGCACGAGGTCAAGGGTTCGACGCCGGGCGGCAGCAGCCGCCTACCGTGCGGCGCGGACCGCAAATACACTCGGGTACCCCGATACGGGAGCACGTTGAAGTAACGAAGGTAGTCAAACTTAATCGGAGCCCGACAAATCGGCTTCTATAGTACTGCGCAGTTTTGTATTTCTTCCTGCGTTTGGTTAAACAGCCTTTTCTCTTTCTGGCTTCATTTCCTTTCTGTATTCCTTATTGGCTGGATTTTATTTTAGATGGTTATGACAGCTGAGCAATCGCTGGTTCATTTTTCCCAGGATCTCATAATTAAACAAACAACAACGATCACAGTATGGCATCTCTCATAAGCGATGCGTCGCTTTGAGGCGTTCAATGAGACAATGTATTCAGCAGCTGAGCTTTAGCAAAGAACAAATAAATTATCCTAGCCCAGAAAGTGTAGGTGTCGCTGTTTCGAGCCTCCGGACTGGTTTATCCATTCGATGATTCATACTTCAGTCATTCTATGATGTTTTCATTAATTCACTCTCACACACTCTCGTATTCACTCTCTGTTTGTATAATTGCTCTCGTAACTCCATATCTGACGGAAAAAACTGACGTATTCAGTCATTGTTGGATTGTACGGTACACTATCGTTGTGGTGAATTCGTTACGCGGCATTTTTGCCTCGGTGCACGAGGTCGCGGGTTCGATTTCGCACATACGCGTCCGCATTTCGATGGGGCTGGGCGAAAGGCACAAATGCTCGTCTGCTTTGACTCAGTGAGCGCACGTTAAAGAATTCGGGACGTTTTCAATTCCGCGAACCGACCCAACCGATCAGTCACCCAGTCCATGGTTAGATCTGGTGACAAGGTGGTTAACCGGGTCGAGCGGGGCGCGAGCGGTACAGCGAGCGAATGTAGGCGAGAGAGAGAGAGAGAGGGAGAGGGAGTCGAGTGCTTCAAATGAAGAATCAACAGCAGCCGCGCCGCGAACCAGGCTGCGAGGCCGCTCGAAGGTGTCCGCGCTGCGCACGCGGGGCGTCGTCCCGAATCGATGGTGCCTTTCCTATTCCGGGAGCTAATTCCATTTCGCTTCCCCCTCCTCCTCTTCCTCCTCTTCTTCCGCCTCCTCGCCTTCCTTCGCTCATTCCCTTCGCCTCACTGCACAGCTTGGAAAGTCAAAAAGGAGAGAGTCTCTGCCGGTCCTCTAGGATGTCAGCGCGGAGTCCCGGCAGGCGCGCTTTTCAGGCGGCCTGTAGGAGCGTGCGCTTTATCTTCTCCGCATGTTTTTTTTCCTTTCCATTATTATTTGTTCTTTCAGCTTGTTGAATCGCCCGGGGTTCTGAATACCTTCGGCTTGAGTGAGGGACGCTCTGAAACGCGTAGCCCTTCTCCGATGACAGCACAGCTGCGGGCCTAGGAGCGCGGACCGAATTTAAAGTTATCGGAGAGCCAAGTGAAAGATGGCGCATCTGGAGCCGAAGTCACAGAGCCTTTCGTTCCTAACTGCTGTTCGCCATTGGCTGGTCACCTTGGCCCGATAATGGGCCCAGCAACACGATTGGCTCGCAGTTCTTCTTAGAAACCGCTCTATCTCAACAACATTTTTGTTTAGTAGGGGCCCTGGTGTTTAGAAAACAGCATAGAGCCAGTTGCGTGGTAAGCAAAAAAGTGTTGTCCTTAGTTCTCAGATCGCGCACTATTTACTACCTTGTTGTAACTGCAGCTGCAACAATAGAGTTAGTGACATTACTTGTCAAACAAGGTACTAAGGTTTACTAGTGAGTTACAGCTGCCAATTGCAAACGCAGTTAGCACCACCGGATACAAAGTGTCTGTAGCCTGTAACATACTCGTATATTGGGCTCACTCTGGAATACGCTGAAGCTGGCCCGATATACACGTTGTAATCTACAAACTATGTGCCCTGTGACGCTGTGTTTGCTATTCGTAGCTGAGTCAAATTAGTGAAGGTCAGTACTCAGTTTAGTCAGTAATGTTACTAAATCTACTGTCATCAACTGCAGCCATAACCGGGTAGTATATACTGTGACAACTAGGTAACAACGAACACATTTCTTTTAGGGCGTAGCATGGCATAGCAAATGCTATACCCTTTTCCTTGTATTTAAAAAAAAAATAAGGAGACAGGGGTGGGGTCGTAATGCGATTTTCAGACTGTGCGTTTAATGAACTGGCAATCATACCACGTTATTTCTTGAGACATGCAGTTTTCTTGTAGTGTGTCGAATTAACGAGTAGTGCCACCGTAAAAATTCCTGCACTATTAAGCATATGGTTTTCAAGGTAAAGTATAACCGGCTGCAGGAAGCTTGCGATACATTTTTTAGTCATTCGCAGTGGGCGATGAAAGAATCGACCAGGAGATATCGTGCTAACGGATTATTCTAACAGCCAACTGCTAATGCAATATGAAGGCGTTACTTAGCTTCTTCACCGAAAGAAAACGTGCACGACCATAGTGATGTGAACGTGCCGCTCAATTTCTAGCTTCATCGCTGACATCACTTTAGCTATATCTTTAGGATGGTATTGCGGTAGCCAGCAGGGCCACACAAGAGAGATGACGCGTTCATTCGACAATCATCTACAATGACGCCAGCTACATTATTAATGCGAAATCATTACACGCCCTATTTCGCCAAAATCCGGCGCCGGCGGCGTAACCGAACAATGATACCGAAACTCGTCGACGGCGCAAAAAGGTAAAAAAAACAAAAACAGAAATGCTCGGATTAGGGAGTTTAGGGGAAATAAAGCAAATAAATACGTAATAACCCGCTGCTCCTTACTTTATTCCGATCACCAATGAAACAAACAAGAGCCGCTACTAACTGCAGTTTGGAATAGGCTCGATAGGAACCTAGCCACTCTGAGAAACATTGCATACATTTCTTAAACAATTAAAGCACTCATTTATTGACAATGCGTAACACTGCGCATGCTTGCACACGTCCTCACTTTTTTGGTTCTGTGCCGACGTTTTAAAAAACGACGATGTGAAAAAAGACAGTTGTTATAGAAAATGTATCTCATCTGTGAAAGTTTCCCTACTACTGTATCTTTTGGTTTACTTAGCTCAGCTATTTCAGTTTTATGTGATTTTTCAGAATAAGAAAGCAGCTGCCATAGAAGCGTCTTTTTCCTAATAACAATCGCTAGGGACCCTTTAGCAACTTTGTTGGCTCCCAAAAGCGTGTACTTTGCAATTGTATACGTTATTTATGTTAAATAAACTTTCAACTTTTCAAACTTTCAAAGGGAGTATAATGATTTCGCATTCCCACACGTAAGCATTCGTAAATGCCTCAGTTGAACGTCGTCATGCGGTCCTTGGCACTACACCACGTTGGACGGTCGGTTGCAGCGGCGCGGTTGGTTAGCGCTCGCGCCACTGCGTGTGCCGTCTCGTTGTGGTTATCGTGCTTCTCCGACGCATCGTTGCCCGCGTGCGCCGGGAACCACTTGATTCTAACATACCGATTCTCTCGTTGCAGGTCAGCCGAGCACAGAACGCGCACAGCCTCACCACACACTTTGCCCTTTGCATAATTCCGCACTGCACTTCACGAATCGCACAACACCGTCTGGCACCCGGGGTCGGCAATGGCCAGGGCAATGGCCACCTCCTCCGCCTGACACGCTTCGCGGACCCGTAAGCTCGCCGCTGCCATCGTCGCGCCGGACGATGCCTCGATGACGGTAGCTACGGACGCCGCGCAATCTCCCTGGTATTCTGCCGCATCCACGAACCTTGCGTGCTCGTCCTTGGCGTGAAAGTCGATGAGGGCCTTGGCCCTCGCCGCTCTTCTTTCCTTGTTAAACTCCGGGTTCATGTTTCTCGGGATGAGGTCTACCCGAATCCGGCGCCGGGTCCCATCCGGGACAGAAACGTCGCTACTTGCCTTTTTCGCCACGGGCGTGAAGCCCAAGTATTGAAGTATGCGCCTGCCGGCTTCGGTCATAGAGAGCCGCTCCAGCTGGGCAGTCCGTTGCGCTTCCGCAATTTCCTCGAGGGTATTGTGTACCCCCAGGCTTAGGAGCTTGTTGGTGTTCGTACACTCGAATAGTCCGAGCGCCGCCTTGTAAGCTCGGCGTATCAGGGCATTGATCTTATTCTTTTCCCACTGCATCCAGTTGTGGAAGGCTGCAACGTAGCTGATGTGGCTGATTACGAAGGACTGCACAAGCTGAGTCAAGCTTTCCTCCTTCATCCCGGCCTTGCGGTTGGCGACCCGTCTGATGAGACGTATTACGTTGGTAATCGTGGCTGTAAGGCGGGAAATGGTCTCGCCGTTGCTCGAAGGACTTTCCCACCCCCGCACCCGGGGCTGAGCCGAGCGCAGGCGGTGCCGTTCAGGCAATTGGAAACTGGGTCCTTACCCACCCGAGTGTTAATGACTCATCTATACCCGAAATTATATGTGAGTGATGTGTGCCGCGTGTGCCAGCGGGAGAGGGCCACCCTGACGCACATCCTGTGGGATTGCACCAAGTTCCCCGACGAAGCTTCGACAAGTACAACGATTCCGCCGCGACTCGCGGCTGCGGCGGAATGCTACGACCACGAAAGCCAAACCTGGGCCGTCCAGCAGGTCTCGGCGGCTCTTGAAAGGCAAAGGCCGCGCGAAACCGACGGAACGTTGCCCCTCAGGGCGACCGACCGCGGGAGTAACACGCGCTGGAGTGGAGTAGAGACCACCCGCTGAGAAGACGTCAGGGCCCGCGTCACGGCGCTATTTAGTCGTGGTGTCCTTTTGCAGGCGACTACATGAAGTTGTCTCTCTCTCTCTCTCTAAGTGTCTCAGTCAAAAATATTTTTGTTTCTTTCAAACGTTGCTTTGCACGGTTTGTCTCCTTTCCGAAAATTTTTCGGATCTCTCAGAAATCAGGTTACGCGAGATGACCACGCTTTTCGTACAATGCACACCATAGTGGGGAACGTTGATGTCACGGACATTAAAATCCAATCGCAGGTGTTACAATTTCTGCTTTTTTTTTTTATCACACGGCGCCCTGCTTTGTTAGTGCGCGGTATTTAGCTCAATGCAGGAAGATCGCCTTCTTTAAACATTCGCCTAAGCTCGACCTGTTTCACATTTATAGCAATTAAATTCCGGGGTATTTTTATACGTGCCAAACCCAGGATCCGATAATGAGATACGCCGTAGTGAGGCGCCCTGCATTAATTTTGACTGCCTTAGGTTTTTCTTTTTTCTTTCTTTCTTTAACGCGCACCCGGTGCATGATGCACGAGCATTTTCGCATTCGGTCCCATGGGAAGGCGGCCGCCGCGGCTGGGATCGAACCCTCGACCGATAGCTTAGCAGCGCAAGGCCATTGCCATGCGACTATTGCGGTAAGTCTTTGACGGTTTCCGTTAGCACTTAATTTTAGGGGACTGCGAAATTTCAGTACCCTGGACAGACCTTATCGTAAGCAAATTTGCAGCATGGAATGAAAGTGCTCTTTCTTTGGTGAATGTGTTTGGATACGCTATTTGAATTCACCGTCGGGTGTTATCTCTTCGGAGCATATTAAAAAATCGGCATTGGGGGGAGGGCGGAAATAAGACCAGATGATCATTTGGAAACATCGGACGCTGACAACGCACATAATTGCAGACAGTTACGCGCGCACGCATGAAACGCAACGCAGACAGCGCCGACATGGCTAGTGAATAGTAACTGAAAACACAGGTATCTCGGGAGAAATTGCTGGACTAAGTTTTGAAAAAGAAAGTAGAACGCGACAAAAACTCGGACACCTTTATGTCTAGTCTCTTTCTTTTCCTAAACCTTTGACTGGGAGCGGATTTTAGCATGACAGCTTTCCAAAAGATCTGGAGGCATTGCACAAAATACACGAAAGGATAAGGCATACGAACTGCTTGTTCTCGTGAGATTACTAAAACTCTGCGGTGCCGACTTTGGAAGAGCGCGCGCTGATGGCCGCTCGCAGAACTTCATTAGCGCCGCCGTGTTACAGGAAGGTCGTAAGCGTCGCGATTGTTGCATCTTTACAGCCTTCGTAGCGCTCCACCAGGGCTGTGCCCCATTAACCAGCGAAAAACGCAAGTCGCCGATGTCTCTGCTCGGCGATTTTATCAGCATCTTCGCCAGCTGCACACCGGGACTTTCACGCGTCCCTGGCATTAAAGCTTCGCTGTTTCGATGGTGGCGGCGCGGAACGCCGGCCACATTTATTCGTTGGTGGCGTCTTGCGCGGTGTTTGCTCAGCCGAAAAGAGATCAGAGAGCGCACTCCGCCCCCACGAAGCTACCGTCGTCAGGCTGAAAACAACGCTGCAGCTGCAAAAAGGGTTTTAAAGCCATTACGCGCTTGGAACAATATTTAGCTAAATTGCGGATGCGCGGCAGAGAACGCTTACTTGTGTTTTTTTTTTAAATGTTAATTGGAATTCGCGAAGGAAATCAAACGCGAGAGTTATTCTGCCATCTTTGGAGAGAGCAGTGAGGGACACGTATCTGTTTGCGGGTTTGTTTCTCTCTAGAAACACGCTTCTGCTATCTCTAGATTTTTTTATTATTAGGCAAATAAACCCCGTTTTTATTTTGCTTTCTGTCTATCTTCTTTTCTTCAAGAGCAATGTGTGTAAGTAATTGTGTTTTAAAATCATGCTGCCAGTATATTGTGCATAGCTTGCTGCTAAAAATAATTTTCTGTCGTTGTTACTTTACTGGCACTGAAGCGCACATAATCATTTTTGTTTTTACTTAAGCTGACCATTCCGAACGTTAGTGTTCATCGTATTTCATTCTATAGTGCATGCTTTTTCGTGTAACGAATCAGTGTAATGAAAATTATCGGACAGTTGCTTTGCATTAGGCGTACCTTGCTTTGAGGTCAGGTAACCAAGCTTGCGGGGAAAAAGAAAGTAGATGAATAAATAAATAAATAAATAAATAAATAAATAAATAAATAAATAGTAAAGACAACCGTAGCACTACAGACACTTCTTACGACAGAAAGACTTTAAGAATTGGGGTCATGGTGCTGTATGGAGACGGCAATTCACAAGCCAACTTTTCCTGCCACAAAAACAATTTTCACCAACATTTAACGAAGCTGTAAACGCAAACGGCAAGAGAGTAAAGGCAGGATGCCGAAAAAAAATTCTTCAGATGGATGAATTGAAGTGTGAACGAACGAGTATACCAAAAACACACTTCAAAAAACGACGACATGTGTACGTCTAAAGAAGCAGCTCAATATAAATAACAGTAATGATAAGATTCTCGCTACAGCGAAATTTCTCGGGCTATAATCACCCTAACCAAGTTCTCGGTTCCATAACGCCTGCCCCTCGCATTCCGGCGGGCCCTTCTGTTAGCTCGGAATGTATGTCTCTCTCTCCCTGCCTCCTGCGCACACGACGCGATTTTTCTTTTCTCCAAATGTGAGGCTTACGCTTGCAGCGACACACGCCTTGTTCGAAGTACGCACAGGCGCAGCAGCTGCGGCAAGGTGCAGCTGTTGCTGCTGCAGCTGAAGCGAAAGGCCTTACCGCTTTACCAACCCTTCACCGACACTTACGGCCAGACGAAAGAAATAAAACCCTGTTTAGCTGCGTGGTGCTTTTCGTCATAACATAGTGCGTCGGTTAAGCTAACACGCATATTTGTGCCATTTATTCTAACGTTTGCGTTCCCGAAAAGAACGCTTACATTTTTCGGTGGTCTTTCGCACATTTACTGGCATACGTAAGCCTGCTGAACAATAGGAACCCGTACTTTTCTAGTCGACTGCTTGTTATTAGCCTTCCATTTTACTTTCGGAAAGAGCATGTTATCCTAATACAAACGCCAAAAAAAAGGTGCATTCGTGAGTCACTGGCTCGAGCCAGCTCCTTGCTTATGATTCACCTTCACATAATAAAGGTACAAATTGTTCTTTTTCTTTGTTTCAATAACGTCAGGTACATTTCTCAAAACCAGATTGTATTTTATGGCTAGAAAGAATAGCGCTTGGGTTATATAAAACGCCTATTAAAAATAAAGAAAAAAAATTGGCGACATGTTGCACCTCTGTAGCACGTGAAGGCGAAAGTCTGCTGCAAACGTGGTAATGCATTTATTTATCCAATCGGAGCGATCAGACTTCTAGCAATACATAACGAGATGCAGTGTGATGTATGCGTATTGCGCTGTAGGTCTCTCTTCTGAACGACATATGCGAGCACCTGATGCAGTATCTAGAGGTTCTTTCGTTCTTCCTTTCGTTCTCTCTTTCTTTGCACCTTTTTTCTTTCTTTCATTCATTCCGTCTTTCTGCACTGCCTCTTTCTTTGCGCTTTCGTTCGTTCTTCTGTTTTTTTCTTTCGTTTCTTCTTTCATATGCACCCATTGCATGTTTGCTTGCTTACGGGGGTATGAGCAATTCCAGATTATGTTATTTTTTTTCGGGTATCGGCCATTGCAACTGATGATAATATTTGTAACACTCGTCAACTTTTCCTCTTTTAACCGCTTGACTCGATGACGGATGCCGCCGCCGTCGGGTCGATCGGTATCTTGGCGGATATACTCGTTCCTGTGTGCTCACACGCGAAGCGTACATGTGCACCGAATGCAAGTATCTGAAAACATATTTATAAAAGCCCAGTATGCTGACCGACCAAGTGCCAGTGAGCGCACCTCTGTACTTTGTGTTAAAGAAAAGAACTCCCACATAACGCCTGAATGCATAATGTCGCCTTATAGATATCTCTGTAGTCTTACTGGAACAGAGCTACTTATCATGAACGCGTTCTTGGGCATTCGCTACAGCCTCAGTGAAGGTTGGCTTCACACTGATCCCAACGTGCACCCTTAAATGTGCATATTTTTTTTACGTTTAACTTACTTTACTAGAATAGTTTAATATATTACCGAAGGAACAGAGAAAAAGACAAACATTATAGAATGTCCATTCAGCACAACTACAAGGTCGGCAATTTGTCTATTGGTGTCACGAGTACCTTGAGCGACAAGGATCTAACGTTGCTACGAGGATAATCGAAAAATGGCGTTTTGAAATAGTCGATATTAATGCCTACAAGTGCCGCCATATATCGGTACAATATCGAAAGTGTATTAATGCCTAGTCGAGGAATGCCCGGAAAAGTTGATGTAATGGCAAGGTTGGCAACGTTCAGTTTAAAGCGGTTTTTAGAAACAGAGGTCATAAGAGCCACAGAAGCCTGCGTCGTAACGTTCAAGTAGTATAACCGAATGATTTACTTTTGACCGGTTTCTATTTTCCCGATGTCCGAGTTCATGCAACGATTACAAATACCAGAGCTTGAGGGTGCGCGATGGTACTATGGTTAAACAATTTGAGAAACTCATCAGAGCTGAACGCAGTGCACGCGTTGAGAGGTGAACGCGCTGTGCTGAAACTGAATCAATTCATCTAGTAGACCACGAACGCTACTTATATTACGAAACATGTGGAATAAAAGATCCATCCAATGAATACGTGAAGGATAACTGGGAGACAAGTGTTTAAATTTACCACCAGGACAGTCTTTGCGATAGTTATAGTTCATTTCGTGACTATTCCAACTAGTGCAATCGTTTTGCAAAGGGATCGAGCAAAAGAACAACGTAATCATCGTGGCAGCTTTGTGATTGGCTCATACATTACGCAATCGTCATTATCTTGCTGGAACGTAGTCAGCCAACTTCTTACTGCACGGTAAGAAATCAAACAGACCCAACGCCACTCCCTGCGTAACTCCGGCAGGTGATTTGGATGAAAAGAAACGAACGCACAAATTGCGGCTTATGGAATAAAAAGTGGGACATCCAATTCACTGTTGTAGGTATTGTTTTATTACTATTCTTTCTATGCATAAGGCCGGGCCTTCCAATTGTATTGGACTCCTTAGAAGAGTGGAATAAAGCATTAGTCTAGAAACCGAAGTCTACAAAATGGCAGACAGCATGCGCTAATTCGTTTAATTGAGCAATGTTACTAAGGTGGCTTCGAACTCCGTTTTGAACGGCAGATAAAGTGTTGCTAAATTGGAGCAGAATAATACCCTTGCATATTATGTACTGAAGGTTCTTGATATGGGAGGTTAAAGAAGTTAACCTGTAATGGGAAAGTTCGTGCTCACTTGCAGACGTGTAAAATAGAATAGCTTTCGGTACTTTGCAGGGTGAAAGATTACAAGATGCTACACATTTTGAAGATCCATTTTGAAAAATCTGTAACACCAAGTGCATACCGGTTGGCGTTACCGAGTTTGCCACCCCGTAGTAATCCAAGGGCTACGGGATGCAGGATAGAAAAGGGGCAGGAATGGGGAAGCAGGCATCTGGAATAATATAGGCCACCTGGGTTAACGTGCCTTCAAAGCACCGGCGCAAAAGCACTTTTGAATTCCACTGCCACCAAAACAGGGCTACGGCATTGTAAGAAGGGTCCTTAATGCTCAGCCTCAAAGGCAGTTACCAGACCACATCAGGTATGAAGCTTATTCGCGTAGAACTATTAGATGTGCGTGTTTTCTTTCATGAAAATTATTAATGTCACCGAGACAGGTTCAGCATCGATCAGTTTCGTATTAAATTAAAAAAAGCATAATGCAGCATTGTGCATAATGAACAAAGTTTGCGTCTGAATCGCCTAATTGAAGGCGAGGCATAAATTATATGCGCTAAGACGGATTGTTTTTCGTGTACGCCCTGTATATATATATATATATATATATATATATATATATATATATATATATATATATATACAAATATTATATATATTTACATATATATATATAAATACGTCCCACACAGCCATTCAGCGGCCTTAACCCACTAAAGACTGAGTTAATTATTCAGCTACCAGCGCCAAGCGCCAGCATGGAAAGCAGGTTACCCGACAAGCCGACAGCTCACGCCACGCGTTTAGTTAGACCAAGCTCTTGGCATTTGTTCCCAATTCCTTTGCTCCTATACACGCTTCAGCAAAATTTGAAATTGCGCGAGGAAGACAGGACATGAATAGAAACATAGACGCACACACAAAGTGCCGACTTCCAACTGGCTTTACTTCGTGAAGGTAGGGAATTTCGTAAGGTTCTACAAAATAGCAAAACAAGGAACACTGAAACAGGAAGAAAACAATTCGAGGGAAGAGTAGCGAGAACCTGAAGTACGAGCGAAAGGACCACAACGTAGAAATGACGCCAACTTCCATTTTCACTCAACCACAGTTGTAACTGTAATGTAAACAGCAGAGTGACCATTCACGCACGCTTAACCTCGTTTACCATAGGTTCCACATAGCTGAACATATCCGTATAAAAAATGTCCCACTTACTAAGCGAGGCATATGTGGAACAAACCTACACGAGCATAGGCTGTTCCCTTCGTCGACCTTCTAAGCCCCTGTTAGTTTTTTATCCCGCTTGATAAAATTTCACATAAACTCCGTTGTATAAGTTTCACTGCGCAAGTTTGAAGCGAATAGGATGTTTAGAATGCTCAACATATATAGCGATAGTTATGTGGAATGATATTAAGAGTGATATAAAGCTCTACGGAACGAAGAGCGGACGCTCGAGGACACTTGTTTCCGATAGATGTCATTTTGCATATGGAACATTCTTCCAAATATGTTCCACTTAGCGAAACGCATATGGAAAGAGATAACAAACATAAGAAACTATCGCTAGGGTTCCACATTGCGAATCTGGTATGGGTTTCTCACTAAGTCACGGCTTTACTGGCACTACATAGCCCGTTCCGGAAAAGCATGCCTCGGGAACTGTAGTCTCAAAGCGAGGCTCAGAAATATTCCGGTCAATTTGAAAAAAAAAAAAAAGAACATGTAGGTTTCCAGTTTCGACCTATATGCAACCGTGCAGTGTTTCACCGGCGTGAAGTTGCGTTTTCTGCCTGCCAGCCTCCACGGCGATTTTCCGCAAATCGAGGTTAGCTGCGAACCGTGACCGGAGCTAAGTGCAGATGCTTGTAAAACGATCTCGGGAAAAGTAGGTTTTTGCGCCCGAAGGGACGCAGCGTTTGTCGCTGGGAAATAGCCATGAAGAATGCGCCACAATCATCTGAAACATGGGCCGTTAGGGAGTTTCCGTTTCAAGCTTTGTTCTTGATATCAGGGTTAA
This sequence comes from Dermacentor andersoni, assembly GCF_023375885.2. Lineage (NCBI taxonomy): Eukaryota > Metazoa > Arthropoda > Arachnida > Ixodida > Ixodidae > Dermacentor > Dermacentor andersoni. Next base: position 60,968,156 of record NC_092823.1, on the reverse strand, counting down.
CGTTTGTGTCGGCGGTATAGGTCAGTGCTAGTTGGTTTCGCATGCTAACTGGCATTGCCTTATGCCGTTTGTATTTTTTACATGTCGTCTACCGTGTACGTAAACTCACCACGTAAAATGGAAGAGAATAGCTTCATAACGGAAACGTTTCATATACATAACTTCAACAAAAGAGGCAATACAGGTGGCCATAGGATGAGATTATATCAAAAATGGTTGTGAAGCAAACGATGGTCATACTAGTGAATACGTTCCCGTTTCTTTCTTAAAATTTCCAAAGTTATTGCCACATTCGCACACAGAGTCCGACACTGATGGACGTATTTGGGAAAGCTGTTTCGTTTTGTTACAAGATATATTCTTGAAATTAATTTACTGGCTTTACTGCCCGATATCTCCCCGATGTTACATTCACGTCAGTGAAGTAGACATATTTCATTCGCACTAATTTTAAAATGAATAGCTTTTGTTTCGCTTTCTCTCCAGCGGCGTTACAAAGAAGCGAACACAACGGACGCCATGCAGCTCTGGAACTGAGCGCTGTTGCAGTGTGATCGTGAAATGGGTTGTCTAGTATGTTAGCTGGCGAAGGAGTCCAGTGCTGCCAACTTTCGGAGCCCTGTTTTCCCCCTAACTTGGATGAAACATTTCCCTATATTTCCCAAGATGTGCGCGAAATGTGGTTGTTCAGTTTGTGAATTTGGTTTCGTGCATGATAAACGTGTGTTTGTGTTATGCGAATGACTACATGTTCAATAGTTTGAAGTTATTTATATGGTAGTTTTAAGATTCAAATAGTGGAGTCACTGGACTCAACCCTAAATAAATGACGCCGCAGTGAAAGTTGTCCTGAGTTATAGTTAAAGCCATATTAAGAGGAGAAGACGTCAGTACGTGTATGCCTTGTTTTTGTCCAAAATTGTCTTGCACCCAGAGCGACGTGCCAAGATGACACGGAACCTTATTCCAATTGTAAGGTTGGCACCGGACCTCCCTTACGAACGAAAGAGTGTCGAAACAGTGCACCACTGAACGACAGCAGTGCAAACGATACGAATAACGTTTTTTTAGTTTTGCATGCTGTGTGCCACATAGCAGCACCACATTTATGCACGTGGATGCCATTGTCAGCGAAGCACAGAAATACGCAAGTAATCTTTAACTTTCCTACAAGAGAAAACTAGCACAATCATAACAACATTGCAACCCTGTTCAAAGTTGCTCTGCCTATGGGCGGTTCCAGGTAAATTTAAGTCTGCGCGCGCATAGTCGTCTGTCCAGCGCCACGACCGCATTCTCGTTCTAGGCATATGTGTCTGGTTAAGCTTCGGTGTGTCCGTGCTGCTCTGTTTAATGGTCTCATATGCATATATACGTTTACCCCTTCACAGGCAAATATTTAATTCAGAGTACCCAGCTATCGTTAACGCCACTAGAGGTAAGACAGGCAAAATTATACTAGCTTTACTTCGGCACACCCTGCCGTTTGCTTGGAGACATGTGTGCACTGTACTGCTATACGATCAAGTCGTACTTCACATGCTGATGCGAAGGTAGTTAGAGGTAATCGAAATAAAAATACAACTGTCACATCAGCTGTTGAGTAGTTTCAATTCCCTGGCTCGAAATTTCTCTAGATGTGAGCAAATTGCTATATTTCCCTAAAGAAGACCTAAAAATCCTTAGATCTAGGGAAGCTTTCCTAGAATTGGCCGCAATGTGAACGACGTCCCCAAAGGCTCTTTGAGGCGGACGTGCGGTGTACGTATGCTGCCGCTACCAAAGGTTACCGACTATATTCTCTAGAGAAATACGCACTGAAACAACAACCATTACCTAAATTTCCTCGCTCCAACAAATGTACGCCGTCATGCGCATCATTTTTTTTAACACAGCGAAAAATGTTTCCGGAAGCATTACGCTATTCGCTTACATTGGCAATAATCGTCAACGCTTTCTGTGCATTATTTTTTCAAACTTTTTAAATCATTTCACGCATGCCAGATTTCATCATCATCGTCATCATCATCAGCCTGGTTACGCCCACTGCAGGGCAAAGGCCTCTCCCATATTTCTCCAACAACCCCGGTGATGTACTAATTGCGGCCGTGTTGTCCCTGCAAACTTCTTAATGTCATCCGCCCACCTAACTTTCTGCCGTCCCCTGCTACGCTTCCCTTCCCTTGGAATCCAGTCCGTAACCCTTAATGACCATCGGTTATCTTCCCACCTCATTACATGTCCTGCCCATGGCCATTTCTATTTCTTGATTTCAACTAAGATGTCATTAAACCGCGTTTGTTTCCTCACCCAATCTGCCCTTTTCTTATACCTTAACGTTACACCCATTAGTCTTCTTTCCATAGCTCGTTGCGTAAAGCCATGCAAAAAAAAAAAAGCGCGTATTTGTGTGAGTTAATTGCGCTTTTTGTAGGTATAAGAAGCTGACCGCTAACGCGCGTGGATGGTTGCAAAAGCCAGAAAACATCGAAACAATAAAGACGAGTGAAAACGGCACTTTGAAGTTTCAGCCAGTCCGTTACGTACTAGCCCTTCGAGAGCGACTGTTTGAGTATAGCTGTTCCAGGATAAAGCATAAAATAAACTGATGCTATACAAAAAAAAAAAAAGACAGAGACCGAGAGCACGAAGTTTTAGTTACATTTTTCTTATTAATACATCCCAAATGCAAGAAATTGCCTTGAAGTTAATCGCGACATGCTCACATAGTGCCGCCATAGTTCATATGGAAGACGTGCAAGAAGAAAGAAAGAAAAACGAGCACCTCGATCGTTATTTTATCCTCTTTTATTCAAACCTTTTTCCGTCAGAAAATTCAGGTCAGCTATTAAAATACTTCTCTTCCAAGTAAAATTAATTGACTATAGTGGTTTTGTGCGTGCCTTTAACTCCGTCTGACAACTTATTGTGACTGCACCGGCCTGCATGAATGCCCTAGTGTATAGACTTCTGCCCGATAATACAGCAGTATATAGGGCTTCCCCAGGTCGTCGTCACTGCCGCCTTTACGAACTCGACCCAGAGATGAAAACACGTATACCGCCCAGCACGAAAAAGTGCAATGCAAGCTTGCTGCACAGATTACGATTAGATGTGGCCTTCGCGCGGCGCTGCCTGCATGTCATCGGCCGGGCGGACCGTGTGAATTGTGAGGCATGCGGTATTCCTGAGACGACAGAACACCTCTTGTGCGTCTGTCCGCGATTTGATGTACTGAGAAAATCGCTGACCGACAGTTTGTCGAACTTTGCCGTTGCACTATTGACCGAACAGCTTCTTTGAGGCCTTCTCCTGGTCCTCGTCATCAGCCTGATAGTCTGAAGGCTATCAACAAATTTTTTCATGAGAGCGGACTTGACAAGAGGCTTTGAAAATCTATAACCGTGCAAATTTTTCTCCGCCATCTTCATCTTCATGATCAACGTCTTCTCTACTCTTTCTTTCTACACCCTTTCCCCTTCGCCCAACGCCGAGTACCAGGTCAGAACATTGATTCGGGCGGACCTCTCAGCTTATCGCTCATAATAAATACATACTCTCTCCCCAGCCGAGTTTGCAAAGCCTTTTGGTTCGGTACTGCTCTTTTCCAGTGGCCTCGACATTGCTAATATGTCAAGCATCAGGATTAGCTGGCATTTTCTCTTACGAACAATTTCTAGCGTAAGAGTCTTTTCATTAATGCGGGCACTGCTTCACCAAATGCATTCAAGTCTATTGCGCAGGGCATGAGCGCATCGTTCACGGTTTTTCTTTTCTTCAACATGGAGATAAACAGCGACGTCGCGAGTTGACAAGAAACGCCCGCCAGCATGCCCCTTTTAGCGGCCATTGTGAACGCCATTGCTACTTCAGCTGGACCGCTTCCCTGCATCCAAACATTTTGAATATACACACGCATGACAGTTCTGCTTAACTGCCGTCAGTATGCGTTCTTGCACGAGGTTCACACTCCGGGAAAGTTCGGCGTGAAGAGCGACCGGGGGGCCATTCAGAACTTTGTATTGTTTCCCAGACCTTCCTCTACAAGTGCACTTGCGCACGGTCATGCGAATCCGTACGCAAGAAGATCACCAAAAAGTCTGTCGGCACTGCGCGAAAGTGATCGCATCCTTTTACTTCCTCTCGAAAGGATAACTGACATCGCAAAGTTCCTCTTGTCTCCCCATCCATTTCAATGACTGCACAGAGATTTGCGATGCTTGGAATGGCGATGCATAGCATGGAACCCTGCCAAGGTTTGTGCCGGTAGTTAGGCTGTAAGTGCTCCTGACGGACAAAGAAATGAACGCCAGCAACGAAAACTGCTTGCGCCGAAGACGGGAAGAAAACCAAATTTTAGCTCACACGAACAAGAAAGATACAAAGAATGCAGGTACTGTATTATGTAAGGATTATTTTTATTTTTTTGTATAATTTTCTTGCCAGTCATCAGTGTGATACCGGTCATGAAGTAGGCATTGCATCTCGCCAGCCAATCACGAGAGGCAAAAAAATAAGTGAACAGAATCGTCACATACTACAGCAAGAGGAGGTGCTGAGAAAGTAACTGGCTCTGCCTGTTTGCGAGCACAGTAGTAGCTGATGACGAGATACACAATTACCCCACGTCATGAACGAGAAACAAGACATATATATATATATATATATATATATATATATATATATATATACAGACTTCATGAATGGTTTTTGCGAATTACAACACCTGTCGGTGAAATTACCTATGGTTCATAATTTTTGGACCAGTGAGAGTAGGTTCTCCCAGAGTACGTAGGTTGCCGGATGATAGAAGTGCCACTAATCTACAACCTGCACTTTTATATTGTTTTGTTCCCTAGAAGCTATACTGTGAGACACTTTGCTGTCACTTGCACGATGGTTGTTATTGGACGGCGTAAAATAGTGTCGTCTATTATAACAGAAAAAATATTGTGGCATCTACAATCTATGGAAGACAATTGGCAAAGTCAGCGATAACGTTCTTGTGTAACATGCTCCTTATCCCCATGCCATGCGCTAATCAGGAATCTTCTTGGTGCATCAGCAGGCGCATGAAATTGCAAACAAGTTGTCATCCGCAATGCCCAAAGATACTGCAGAACAATATATCTTGTTGCACTGCAGCCTAGTTCAAAGCCCGTAGCAACCCCCACTATTCCTGTTTCATGTAGCGTGAACTGTGTTTGCATAAACACACTCTTTTATGTAAACCAGCCGTGTTCTGCTCACCCTGTGACGCGAGCACTTGTTGTTGATGAGAACAACAGCTCGAGATCTTTGAAGCGTTGTTGGCTAACTTGGTTGTGTTCACCTATTTGTTGCTTCGTTTTAATGAATTTAAAGTACCATTGAACGAATAACCCAGTACTAGATTGCGTACCGTTACAAGGCACGGCATTGCTTATTGGCGCCGGGAAAAAAACCATAATGAAGAATTCATAGTGACTTGGCTGCAACTTCGCTTCGATGGCTATCCTTCAAGCGGCCGTGTTTGGCGCGTAGGTGTCTGTTATGAATAGGATGTCGTCGCTGAAATGCGTTTCGGGCTACATACCCCTCGGGTCACCTTGGCACATCTATTCCCGGGGAACTGGCTAAGAACTAAGAACGGGCAGGCACCAATACCGCGTGCACAGCGCCGAAGTAGTGTGTTTTTTGGGCACGTCTGTGGCACCTATAGTGACACCCAGTTACCCGAGTTGTTTACTACGCCAGAGCGCTGAAAGTTGTCTCTCGGGGCACATACACAGCGGTCCACGTTGCCTGGTCGGCAATACCGCAGCCAGCAATTATCTGGTTGTGCAAAGCAACTAGACAACTTGGGGCCAATGCGTGCGTGTCACTGTTTGTCGCGCCAGAACGTGCGTTCATCGAAAGTGACCGAAGCAGCCGAAGAAAAGAATCACTTTCTTATGCCCGAAACCTGCGACATCATGCCGAGCTGCAGATATATCCACGAAGAGGTAAACCGAACGACCGGTACTTTCAATATTATATCCCAGTTCACATGCGCGACAAGAATAAAGTTGTTTCTCGTTTCCACGAAGCCCAGGCCGATTAAATATAGCGGCGCTATTCCGGTGCTATTCTTTTTCGTTATTGGTACGAGTGGGGCTTCACCTTTATACGGTGTATATGATACATTGGTATATTGTAAAAATTACTTTCGTTCGATTCCATTGCTTCCTTCTTATCACCCTCATCGGCCGGCCGTGAACGGTGAATGACAAGGAATGAATGGAATGGAACGAAAGGAGTCTTTACAATACACCAGAGTATAGTTATACATTCTGCATAACAGAAAAATAAATTCACCGCAATGTAAACTGAGAACGAGGGCGATAGTATGCTGATGCTTTGTTTTTCTTTTTTCTGCGTGTGTTTGTCGATGTTCTTTATACCGCGTAGTTTGAACTGATGTGACAGTGCGTCAAAACACACAAGACAACCTTATCATTCCGTACGCTATGCCTGTTACTTTTGATCTTACTTTGTTACGAAATGCATGGCCGAAGCGGTTCTTAAAGGCATCTTTATCGGTGGGCGCAAGACTGGACTCTGTTGCATTGTTCTAGCAACGACGTATATATAAAGCAGCTAACCGGCAAAAACGACAATCACAAAATAACGTCTATGAACGAAAACATCCGCCTTTCTCTAGCTAGGCGCTGGTTAAGTATTCGTTAATCCAGTACCATCCTAACAAGCGGCAAGCTGATAAGCACAGGGCCGGCGATGCCGGATTTCTGGCTGTTCATCTTGCGTCTTTGTTCGTGCTATGCTTCACTTTACGGCCTCCCATATATGGAGAGAGAGAAAAGAAGGGGGAAAGGTAGGGAGGTTAACCAGGGACGTGCCCGGTTTGCTTCCCCAGACTTGGGGAGCGGAAAAGGGAAGAACAGGTAAGGAGAGAAACGAAAAATAATAGTAAGTGATTCAGAGTCAGTCGCAGAGGAATCTCCACTGTCACAAGTGTTAATACAATCCAGTGCCCTTCAAGAAGTGCAGAACGGCGTTTGTGCCCTTTTGCGTGCAAGAATTCGTAGGCCAAAGTCCCCGGATCTTTTCTTCTCAGATCGCTCTATTATCTAGCGGGTTGAGTTTCGCTTGTAAAGTACGCCGATGGGTGTCAAAGGATAGGCAATGACACAGAAGGTGCTCTAGAGCCTCATCGTGCCTGCACAAACTGCACGCCGCACTGCTGGCCATTCCTATAAGGAATGACAGCTTTGGAATCGCAGGGAATTACCCAACGATTTGGTGGCTGCCGGAGCACGTAGTTGAGTGCACCTTTAAAAGTCGCAAGTTCTCCTGCTGTCGACGTAGTATTGTGCGAATATGTAAACTGCAAATTTTCAGTCTATAACCGTATCCATTTACTGCCGAATAATTTTGCACATGTGCAGGAACATTTTTGAAATATCTAAAAAGGCTGTCGATGTCTTGTTACGTGTCACTGACGAAGGCTGGCCCACAAGCCGGAATGTCTGACACTGAAAAAAAAAACGTGTTTTCACGCAGGTTGTGTTTATTATTTCGTGCTATATATGCGCAGACATGCGCAGACAGTTAAAACACGCTATCAAAAATGCTAAGTTACATTATGACAGTGTAACTATGAAAAACTTTCTTCTTTCGTCCCCGGCAAAATTTTGGCGTCATTTCAAACAAAAAAAGAGTACAATATCGAATCTATGCATTGATGGTAGACCTGTTACGGATCCATTTGCCATTGCGAGTTCATTCAATGATTACTTCTGTTCAGTGTTCACGAAAGATGACGGCAATCAGCCACACTTTACACTACCTCACGAATGCCCCGCTATAGGTGACATATCAATAACTGAGGAAGGCGTTCTCTCGCTTCTTTTGAAAGTGGACAGCAAAAAATCCCCTGGAATAGACGGCATACCCAATGCCTTCCTCATTAGGTATGCCGAATGGTGCTTGAAATATTTAACCATAATATTTAAAGAATCCTTACGGCGAGCAGAACTTCCACATGATTGGAAGTATGGAAGAATCGTCCCCGTTCCTAAATCACAAAATCCATCACATATTGCGATATACCGGCCGATCTCCATTTTATGCACACGTGTGAAGACACTTGAACATGTCATTTTTAAACATATGTCGGAGTTTCTTGAAAATAACAACCTGATCGATTCCAGACAGCATGGTTTTCGTAAGAACCTGTCAACGGTAACACAACTGCTCGAAACCGTTCATGATTTTGCTTCATCATTGCATAAGCAAAGCCAGGTAGACATTATATTTTTAGATTTCGAGAAAGCCTTTGATCGCGTGTCCCATCCTAAACTGCTTATCAAAATGAAAGCAATATTCAGGAACACTACATTAATATCCTGGATAGAAGCATATCTTTCATTGCGAAAGCAGAGTGTTTCCATCGACAGCATTAGTTCCAGTCCGGCCCCAGTTCTGTCAGGCATACCGCAGGGATCCATCCTGGGACCAGTTATTTTTAATTTTTATTAATGACATTACTCAAGACATACCAGTGAAAACTAAGTTGTTTGCTGACGATTGTATATTGTATAATGTAATTCAGCATCCGAATGACCAGGCTCTTCTAAATTCATCTCTATCTAAAATAGACCATAGGCGTTCTGAGTGGCAAATGAAGGTAAATGAGAAGAAAACCGTATCGATGAAAATAACAAGAAAACGGATTCCCCTACACTACCAATATTCAATAAATGGCCGCAGTCTTTCTTCAGTAGAGAGTTATAAATACTTGGGTGTCATGATCACGCCTGATCTCAGGTGGAACACGCATATCAACTACATACAAAAAAAGGCCATGCAGAAGCTTGGGTATCTGAAACGTTCCCTACGTCAGTCGACAGAAGAAATAAAGTTACTGGCATATAAAACATTTATTAGGCCGATTCTTGAATATGCTTCCGTCTTATGGGACCCATTTACTGAATTAAATATAAGTAAACTCGAAAGTGTCCAAAGGAAATCAATAAGATTCGTCTATAATTCATACAGCTGGCACACATCTCCGACTCAGCTGCTAGAAAAAGCTAATTTAGAAACACTTCAACTAAGACGCCATCGTGATAGGTTGAAATATATGTATTTAATATATCATGATAATTTACGTATCAATAAGGAATTGTACATTCAACAGGTGACTCGTCGTTCCACACGAGGAAATCACTCGAAAAAGGTCAAAGAATTCACCTGCAGAACCGATTGCTTCAGTATTTCATTTTTTCCTCGAACTATTCGAGAATGGAACCGTCTCGGTGCACACATTGTCGAGAAACCCACCATGCAGTCATTCTTAAGTGCTTTATAATTCCATCAGCCTTCAATTTTCAGCAACACTTATCATCTCGCGACATATGCTATGGTTCTCCCGCAAAATGCTTCGATAAGTGATGCATTACAGCAGTTTGTCATATCGACCGACGCGCATGTGCAGCTTGAATTGTCCGTGTTCTGATTTCTTCTTTCCTTGTCAAGCACTCTGTCAATATATCATTGTACAATTTTTATATCTGTAGCACGGGTTCGTATGCAAGCGACGTGCAAACTATTGGTCTTTCGCTACTTTTCAGTGCGTAGTGCGAGCCTTGTGTAATGCGTTCTTGTCTTGTTATTTTTGATCATTTTTTTCATATGTACTGTCCACTCTTGCCTACGGCCTTCTCTGAAGGCTGGCAGTATTTCTCAAATAAATAAATAAATAAATATATATATATATATATATAAGTCTCGGTTAGGGCTCACAGAAGTAGACGACTGATTAAATGCGTCCAACGCTGTCGGCGATGTTCGCATGTGCACTCCGCAGGAGGGCAGAGACCTGAAGAAACAGCAGGGTCGGGATAATGTACCGATTTTGTTGAAACTCCTTTCGTTGTCTCGCTTCATGCGTGGATCAAACAGACTACGTTGTGACATGCATGGACCAGTCGTGAGCAGATGAGAAGGAAGACTAAGAATGCGACGAAACGAATGGACATATGATATATTCTCAGCTCGTAGGGTGACATGAATTGAACTGCTTGCTGTAGCTAAACATTGAGCGTATTCAAGCCGAAAGAGAAGAAATGTGCCGCATGTAGTGACAGAAATTATTCTCGTACTGTGGACCATGAGGACGTCTTCTAACATGCCAAAAGAAAGAAAACTTCTGCAGTAGAGATCTTGTCGTCACGACAAAGAAATAACTGTGCTGTAGCGACTGCTTGCTGTCACAATGAAAGCAGTTTTGTGTGGAAGTCTAGTTTTTCTTTGTCACGTTTTGGACATCTCCGCTGCAGTATTTCATTTAAACGGGATTACCCGTCATCACTAATGAGAACTCTCAGCAGTCTAGACTACTCTGTGAAGAAGCAAATGTCACGAAAGTGACGAGGCACCGGGCACCGGGTTGCAGCTTTCGCCATGGGATCGTGTGAGCCAACGGTGCCCAACAAATTTCTTTCCATACCCTCTGGCTCCTCACTGGAGAACGTCGATTCAAGCGAGGCGCCCGATTAGAGACAGCCAGGGCCATCGAATAAAGAGCGAACCTAAACATGTGAAGCTGTTCAAGCGCATTACGAACGCCTTTCTATCACTCGCTCAGCTAATGAGCGCTTTCAAAACTGCGCCCTTAGGCAGAGCCTGCCGTTCGGCAATGGCTGTTTGGCTGCTTGTTTTTCTTTGCATGGGGCATACAATGGGCAACGACGCCGCCAACGCCGCGCTGTTTTGATCTAGGGACAATTGGCGGACGACGCCAGCAGTTCCGAAAGCAGGAGCAACAAAAGCGGTCAATCACGCGACGTGCCTTCCTCTAGCGGCCGAGGAGAAGGCGGCATCGGCGACCGATCCACGACCTAGGACGCGGTGGCTCCTATCGAGCGACCCATTCGATTTCCGCTTTTGTCCACTTGGCTGGGCACCGTCCGTTGGAGGTCCCTGCGCGCATGGTCAGGTGCGGGACCCCCTTACCTCCCCCCCCCCCCCCCCCCGCTACCGAGGGGTCGACGTAAAAGCATGAGTCATATTGGAGCAGATCGAAGTTCTCGGAACAATGCGTGTTTTCGACACGGGCACGCTATAAACGTACAGTGACAGCGCGATGTGACCTCTTCATTGATTGATTGATTGATTAATGGATTCATTTGCTTTTTATGCTTTGTACGCAAAGAGTGGTTGGGGTCTATATGTAGCATCGGCTGCTCCTCTCACCTGATAGTTGTGAACTGTTTCTTCTCTATACTTTTTTATGGTAGTTGTTTTTTTATGACAATTCATCATTGTTTAACAAACGGTGAAATTGCACAACTGAGAAAGAAAAGCCAACAAAAACTAGCGGATGAATAGAGTATCAGCTAGCTCTGGCACAACCCGTTATTATATGCATGATCAGAGAACGCCTTATCGGTGCAATGCAATCCTCCAGTCAAGAGTGTCTTTGCCAGATCCCTCGCTACTTGTTCATTCATTCATTCATACTGGTTCGTTCGTTGGTTTGCTTGCTTGTTTGTTTGTTTGTCCAAGCTGCGAAAACCTTCCTCGTGTTTAGCTATTGACGTACTTTTCCGGTAAGTTAAAAACCTAAAGAAGAAAGCATGTATGCAAAGACATGCAAATAATTTTGTGATGGTTGGATACGGTACGTTCCCTGGTGCACAGGTACGTTCCCTGGTGCCGATATAATGAGTGAAAACGTATGAGAGCATGCTACGAAAATTTCGCCGTTCTGCATCTGTTACATTTTTTTACGCATGTAACGCACACCGCAAAGTCCCTTCTAATGGCCACTTCGAGACCCAATCTCGTTTCGGATCTATTTACCAACGAGCTCATTTCGCTTTGCGCCAACGGTTACAACCACATCCCAAACGCCAGACTCTCGGCACTTTATTAAAGCAGTCCGCCAGTGTTATTCGAGCGACCGCACCGCGCACGCGAGCAGTTACTTCACGTAGGGCACGATGAGTTGCAGGAGCTGTACGCACCTCAATTAAACGAGCTTCCTGAATAGCTGCCGAGTCCACGGATAACTCGTTGTATTGAACACATTAGATGTTTTCAAAGCGCGACCCCGAAAGGCACCTGGCATCGCCCGCGGGAATGGTCCGCGCAATTAGGCTAGCACGAATGAGCTCGGTATAAACTACAGTAGCATGTTAGTTCGGAACCCACCGCCTTCCCCTATGCGAGCGCTTGCTGAGCACTAAATTACGACCTAATGTAGCAAACCTTTTTTTACATGATACGCGCAATAGATTGGGAATGCATACTTTTCGTGCGTAAGGCCACGCTGAAATCTCATAAAACGTAAGCACACACGCAACCCTTAGTTATGTGCACGACTAAAGCCCGCAGCAGTGTGTTGCCGTGTGCCAAATCGTGCCAGAATATTGCAGCGCGTTTAGGAGGCTGCCGGATCACCGATTTATGATCGCGCGTCTTCTTAAACGGTGCTTTTTAGCGTAGAAAATGAAACATGCAGCCTTTTAGGGGGCGCATCCGGTTAGCACAACGTATAACTTCTGCAATATGCTTCATCAATATATGCAGGCTCTACGCTTCCAGAAAGACGCACCGGGATGCAACGAAAGTCCAAAGATGGCCGTACCGACGTCAATCATCGGAGGAAATGCACCATACGCGCATAAGGTGCTGCTGCTGCAATGACGAGACAATGCAAGAAGTTCAAAGGGTTTCGGCCAACTCTCTGCGGCAGCGAAAGAGAAGCTACAGAGCCGAAGCACGTGTAAGTAATCGCCGTCCCGAAAAAAAGAATGTCCCGATTCGCATCCGCATTAGCTCAAACTGGAGGAGAGAAAGTGTACACAGATTATTTATAACGCGAGAATATTATGACGAAAGATGCCACTGGGTGTCAAAGATAACTTCTTGTTATCGCACTACTCTTCTACCTTTGGGCAAATGGAAAACTGTCGCACGCTGAACAGGCGACAACGCCCCCCCCCCCCCCCCCCCGCCCGCTCCCCATTGTCTGTTCCAAGAAACCCAACGAGTTGTCCAACGCTGCTCGACTACAATGCGCAGTGACACACGGGTAGGTTGTGAAGGCACTCTGCCCCCGTAGATTTAGCTTGATTGCCACAGAACATTGTCCTAGATCACAATTTCACCCCCGCTTTAAGTGCGTCCAAACAATAAAAAAACGAAAAAAAAAACGTGCAGTGACGGGGACATTCTGTGTGCTTTCGGGCTGAGAAGAAAACTTTCATTAGGGGAACAGCGCGAGGTAACTTGATACGTTGTCAAACAATGAAGAGACATTTAAAAGCAACGCGGCATGCATAAACGAGTAATTGCGTGATTCACAACTGCCGATTTCAGCCACGACGTAACGTTTATAAAAACGGCCAAGACATAATTCTCGTAGTCATAATAGTGCAAGAACACGGAACTATCAACCTGCGACAAACTGTTGCGTCTTCGCGCAGCACACAATGCCAACTCACGCATACGCCAACCAACATGCAGCTTCTGTTAAAGCAGTAACTAAGATAATGCGTCACGCCTGTCCCAATTTCGTGGTCGTAGCAAACGTCGCTCTGTAAGAGAGAGATAGAGCAAGGACAGGAAAGTCAGGGAGGTCAACCAGACGAGAAGACCGGTTTACTACCTTACACTGGGGTTGAGGGAAAGGGAAATAGAAAGAAGGAGAGAGCGATCACTTAGTGCGTGTGGTAGGAGGCACAGGGGCGCTCTAAACTGCCAAGCAAACATGAGAAAAGTTCAGTCCTTTGAAGTGATGGCTGCACATCGCAATGGAACGGGAAGATCCGTTTCGCAAAAATTTTCTTTTGCCTGGAGCTCTAAATCGCGGCGGTTGTTTCAACATCACTTTGTTTATGTTGTAGCGGGAAGACATCTTCGAAAACAACAACAAACTTTGTCTACCTCTCTGTTGCTTTATTTCAACATATATGTCAACAAACATTGCAACACACATGCGAACTTGGACGCAAAAAAACCACGTCGGGGCCTTTCGTTCTCCGTGACATATAGATATACGGAAAGGTTTATCAATAGAAACGGTCGCTTGTTAAAGGAGTGCGGATTTTTGGGCTAGTTGGTTCGTTGCATCAATTGAAGTCGTAGCGCTGGATTGACACGGACAAGAAAAACGACAGGACGTGCGCTCACTATTACCCTAATTTTATTTCAGAAAATCATGGCATGTATACCAGCTCAAACGAATGAAAATCGTCGCACGCGCGACCCAGCATTTCCCAGATAGGCCGTTTCCTTTCTGCCCAGAGAAAGCGACGACGCGTTGACACAGTTTGCACGTTCTTTTGCAATCAAGCTTGCTTCTATAATCTCCCTCGTATCATTATCTGCATTTCTAAACACGACTACACAATCATTAAACAGTGGTTTACACCCGCAATCATCACAGTGCCTGGAGCCATGTCCATCTCGATAACAGTTCAATTTTTGCTTGTGGGAACCCTTAGCCTGTCACTGGGGCATCTGCCAGTCTGCCCTGTGTACACTTTGCCGCACGAGAAAGGGAAGCGATATGCCACATCTTGCTCCCAGTGCACAAACGGCGGCCGATGGTCCTTCGCGCAGCCTCGGCGCGTGTTTCTCAACGGATCGGTGGCCTTGCATATGCTCGATAGATTTTGGGGGGCTGAAAATACGAACTAGCGCGAGTCCTGTCGTCCTTCTTGTCCATGTCAATCCAGCGCTGTCACTTCAATTGATGCTTGTTACAGGTACGTGATGCACGGCAAATATGCACCGACTTTTACGTTGAGCGCGATCGTTACCGGCTTCCAACGCTGAACAAGCTAGCGTCAATTTCTCCACTCACTGTGACCCGCCCGTCAGTGCGAAGAGAGGAGACGGCAAACTCATACGATTGGACGACGGAGTGATACCGTGACGCAATGTCGTCCAGGGGATGACGAAAACGGTACGACGGCAGTGATGCGACGATGACACGTCGACGATAGCGGCTTGCCGACGACGATGCGACCATCACAGAGTATAGAGAAGGCGTAAGGAGGACGACATGCCATCAAAGTAACGATCACAGTGGCGTCAGTTCGGGCAATGAATTAACAAAGACGACGGCGTGTTAGTGCTGGAGCTTACGTCTACGGCGACGTGCCTGTCGCCCAAGGCCGCCTTGGTTTGTGCTATATCAGGTGCTTGTTCGCGCCATGTCCGGTATTCGCGCACGACAGCACCCGGCCGCCAGCCGCGAGCAACCAGAAAACACGTGGGAAGAAGCGTAAAAAAGACTACCTTCGCTTTAAAAGAAATGCATTTATTGGAAATTATTCACGACCCGTTCTCAGGCTTGCCAGTAGATTTTCCATTCAGAGTTTGGTCATTCGGTCGCTCATCTTTTACAGTTATTTCAGCGTTCCTATAGTTTCTGCCGTTGACATTAGCCTATTCTATTTTTGCAGCTTAGTGTGTTCTTATTTTAATTATATGCCGAAGAAATGACTAGTTTAAACAAACGCAAACCCGACACAGTTCTCGGAATCTCTGTGAAGCGAAGCTTAGATAAGGAAGTATAGATCAACAGTACAAAAGCAATGGCGTTCCGTACAATCTTGCTTATTTTCATGCCATGCAGTGTGCGATATCGTGCAGTTCCTATGTTTGTTCACCCCGAAGCTCACAACACTACTGCCACATAATTTAACCCTTACACATCGTGTCGTTCCCAAGGTGTTCCGAAATGCAAGCTCCAAATTGTGTGGACGCAAATGCAAGTGTGAGACCTTTGCGCAGCGATGTCACACGGACGAAAGCGACGTATGATTTCGGCTGAGCGAATAATGGTGATCAATAGTAGGCACACAAAAGCATTACATCGTCCCCAAACAACATTTAGGGATCCTCTACCTCACGCATCACCATGGGACGTGCATATCCTGGAAGATTCATCAAGGGCGGGCAAGGCCCTACAGTGGCACATAACGAATGGTGAAATCAAAGAACGTGAAGCAAACCACAGAACCTGCCAAATGTAATTCTCTATTCGTTTAACAGTTCGGCGTGCTTTAGAGATACCTGCGAACAGGCAATACGTGTTGAGGATTCTTATTGTTCATTATATGTGTATATATTTATTTAAAAAATGCCTTACAGGCCTCAAGGCGAGGCCTGTAATAGAATAGATGACATCTATGAAACAATAGCAGTTTACATAGTACAACTGTAAGTGCAACCGAGGTGAAAAAAGAATTACTTAGTTCACAATTCACCAGTAAAAAAAGCATAATATAATAGCAAGGAATGAATGAAGTCGCGTAATTAACAAGACCAGAGTGTTAAACAGTACTGAAGTAATTATATATATATATATATATATATATATATATATATATATATATATATATATATATATATATATATATTATATATATATATATTGATCGTAGAAAGCCAACAAAAAAGGACGCCGAGAACAACATAGGGGAAATTACTTGTAGACTTACTCATTGAATTAAAGAAATCGTACATTAATGACAACTAAAGCGGATCAATATACTATATACATATATATATATATATATATATATATATATATAAATTCCATTCGGAGAGATTGCGACCGACCCAGCAGACATGCAGCACGCGAACACCCGAAAATGTGGCCAATGCAACACGACGCAGCAGCAACGACAATAAGCGAAGATATTAGAACGATGAGATGGAACAAGAGATTTGAAGCCGAGAGTTTATGAATTAATTACGCGATGGCGGCTTAGCGAAAGAAAAGTGATGGACGACGCTTTTCTGAAGCATTCATCTCGTGAGCGATACCAGAGGGTTCATTGTACCACGCAGCCTGCAACGTATGCACATGGGTGATCATTTTTAAGTTTTCCGGAATTTTCAAAAATCACCTGTTACTGATAATGTAGTTGTAGTCCTTCAGCTGGATTATTTGGAGAGACGGAGATTACATTCACGAGAAATCGAAACAAATATTTGGCTAGTAAAAGATAACTAATTACCTCCTTACTTAGGTACTCTACGGTACTTATTGCAATTTCAGAATTGTAGCGCGTGAGATTGCAAGGCGTATCCCTTTCGAAAGAATTTGCAGAATAACACCTGTATGCAGATACGCGCCGACAAATTCGCCACAGTAGTACACCGTTGTTCAACTTGATTTTCGAGAAAACACTCTTTTATGCATTCAAGCACTACAGTAACTAGAACGCCGGTGTATATCGTCCCTTACTTTGGGAATTATATCTCAAAGCTGCTTTCATCCTGGCGATCGATTTGAAGCAGATAGGTCTCGCGAACTGGTCCGCTAGAATTCGTAAACGGCAGTATGTGCAGTAAGGTAATTATTTAAAATGTAATAATTCCATTTTTATTAATTTTTTGAATGAGCGTTTAGATTTATCCTGCTAGTAACGTCCGCCTTTTCGAATAATCTAGCTCAAGCTCCAGAACTATGCCGTATGCCACATGTGATTTTAAAAGTTCCGGGAAAGCTAAGTGCGATCAACACGTGTGAATGGCCACTGCGCGGCGCCACTAAGTCACTCTACCAAAAAAGGTTTAACATTGACATACGTGACTCCAGCTTAACTCCAATTGCGCTGCACATAGAGAGAGCAAATGATAAATGAAAGGTAGGGGGGTTAACCAGGACTGAGTCCGGTTGGCTACCCTACACTGGGGAAAGGGAAAAGGCGACGGAAAGATTTAAATATAGAGTTCTTGATGTGGGCTTTACTGCGACATTCTACCCCGCTAAAATAAAGGTATATGTAGATGCGTAGTACGGCAAAAGAAAAAGAAAGATGGAGGACGCTTAAGCTTCGCCTTTAGGAGTGGAACGCGATCGCATTCAAAGATCCCTGTCTGCTTCTCAAGCTTCCTGGCAATTGGAGCGTGTGCAACCGCAATTTTTACTGGGAAACGCTGGTAGTGAACACTATGCACGAAGATGGGCTTTCTAGTAGAAACGCGGCCTCTTGCGTGGGCCGCGATGCGGCAAGGCTCAGCGCTATCTGAATGGTGTTGTTGCAAGGAACCAGGCGCGCCGCTCCATGGCCTTCAAGATACTCACGCGCCAGAGCGCGCAAATGGCGGACGCCGTGGCCGGTCCATGTATGGTAGAAACGTAGGAAAAGGGGTTTCGTTGAGTTTTGGCCTAACAGAATTATGTTTTTTCTTATAGTCAAGTTCGAATCCGACGCCATCATGTCTGTAGGTTGTGTGTAAGTCGTAGTTTACGATTCTTCTACCTATTTTAGCTTAAGAAATTCAATTAATTCAGTGGCTTCCTTGAGCCACATGGAGGGCCTGGATATGGGTGGTTCGAAAATCTTTTTCGCGAAACGACGTCCGACGCCGGATTTTCTGCCACGCGGGGCTCTTAACGCTGCCACGTTAAACAGACAATTTCTTTGGTGGCTTGGTATGCCAGTCATGGTTTTACTTCAGTCTTGGCATTGCCAATAACGGCATGGCGTGACAGGGATCGAAGCGACGTGAAGGAACCACAAAACAGGGAATTTCAAACACCGTATGCGTTCGTCAGTATCACCTTGCTAGTGTCAATGTGGTAACATATTCGGTTTCGTCTAGAATCGCTGGTCCTCATACTTTGATTACGGATCTGCGTAACATCTATTCAACGCGGACACTGCTGTCAGAGCAAGAAACTATGCGAACTGGCAAATGTAAAGTTGAGATCAAAGACAATGTGGTGAACAAACCGCAAGAATATGGGACTCACAATGAAGTGATATTTTCAATACAACGCGGCCGGTAAACGCTGTGTTCCTTTGAAATTTCTTTCGCAAGATTGCACTTTCTTCTTATCACCTACCGCTCACGACCAGTCCATCGCAGTGATAACGCGGGCGGATAATGTTAGCGCCACTCCGATCACTGCAGAAGAGTGAAAAGGAATAGTAATGGCATATAGAATCCTGATATTATCCCGACCTGAGAACTGTTACAAAGAGGCACAGCCTGTTTTCCGCATTAATTCAGCTATCTATATTCAGGGTCCGAGTCTGCACTTTCTTGTGCCCATAGCAGTTCTCGGAACTTCGGTGCGCGCGATAAATGCGGGGCATTGTAACATACAGTAAGCAGCCGTAGCCACTACGGTACATTGTGCGCATCTATTGGTCGTCACGGTTTCTTGGGT
Source organism: Dermacentor andersoni (assembly GCF_023375885.2). NCBI lineage: Eukaryota > Metazoa > Arthropoda > Arachnida > Ixodida > Ixodidae > Dermacentor > Dermacentor andersoni. The sequence continues at coordinate 60,948,967 of NC_092823.1, read as the reverse complement.
TTTTGTTTCGTTTTTTTTTGTCTTCCTTTAGAAGAGAGGTGGCCTTGTTCGCAAGCGATGGAAAAGCTTCGATTTCTTGTTTTCTTGTTAATATTTTCTTTAGTACGTGCCTAGAGATCAGCCGAACGCTTTACGACTCGTTTCGCGGACTCGTGAAGCAAACCCACCAAATAAACAAGGCGCAAGAAGAGGCGTCAGACTCCCTGATTGCCATGTTTCCAGCCTGCGGTACGTTGCAGACTCAAATTTGAGCTGAAATTGAAATAAATTCTGCAATTTCACGTGCGAAAAACGACGATCCGATTATGAGACACGCCGTAGTGGTTGACTGCGGGTTAATTTTGACCGCGTGGAGTTCCTTACCCTGCGCCAAATGCGCGGTACATGGGTGGTGGTGGTGGTGGTGATAAACTTTATTAAAAGGGGGAAGGGTAAAGAGGGACGTGGCTGAGGGTTAGGGCTCAAGTAAGGCCCTGGGCCTGCTTGGCCTTTTCCGCCCAGTCCACCAGTTCAAGTTGTCGGTCGACGTCCCCGGTACTGAGCCAGGCTGTCCAGTCAGTCTCGCTGCTGACGGGGGGATGAGAGAACGGGAGCGAGGTGCATTCCCACATTATGTGTGTTAGTGTTCCTGTTTCTGAACAGAGCCTACATTCGTCGCTTTCCCTGCCCCCTGTGATTTTGTTAATGTATTTTGGGTGTGGGTATGTATTTGTCTGGAGTCGCCGAAACGCGACCGCTTGCGTTTTGTCGAGTTGCTTGGCCGGTGGTGGAAGCGCGCGACGCCTCAAGCGATACCGATGAGCTATTTCAAAATAAGTCTCGCAGGGTTCCTCGTGTCTCTCTTCCTCATTCACGCCGTCCGCATCCATGGGCGTTTTTGCTTTTTCATTAACAGACTGAAAGTGTCACTGGCACTTCGTGATTTCTCGCGACATCGGCGCAGGGTACTTGCTTGTATACAGAATGTTTCAGCGAACACTCTCAATTTTTTTAACTGCCTGTGGCAGAAAGCACCATTCTAGTCCATGAACAGGCCTACTCGAAGAGGCGGACAATACTTGTCCAAAACATTTAAATGCGTGATCCTTTAATTCAGAAAAATTTACCAAACAAGTTTTTAACTAATTATATTATGGCACATATTGCAATATAAAATTTCTAGCGGGTGAGAGTGCAAGGCATATCCACTTGAAAAGGATTGAGTGGGTGAGACAGTTTATGGGATATGCACAGTCAAACTTGCGGTAAAAATGCACTGTCGTTCCACTTACTTTCTAATGAAAACGTCATTTAATGCACTGAAGCTCAAGTAACTGGAACGTCAATACTTTCCTCTGCAAAGTTCACGAATTATTACCTAAAAATAAGCGTCATCCAGAGAATTTGTTCCAACCGGATCCGCCATGCTAACTCCTCGGCTAGAATTCGAAAATTGCAATATTTGCAATAATGTAATTAGTCAAAACTTAATTAGGTAATTTTTGTTAATTATTTTATTATGGCTTTCAATTTCTTTTGAAAGTAATGTCAGCCGCTTCGTGTAGACCAGTCTACGGACTAGAATTGTGCTATCTGCCACAGGCAGTTTTGAAAGTGTTCGCTGAGAGAGAGAGAGAGAGATTTACAGAAAGGCAGAGAGGTCGGCCTGAGCTATAACTTGCTCTGGCCTGCTACTCTACACTGGGGAAAGGGACGGGGAGGGAAAGGGCTGATGAATGATGATGGTACAAGGAAGAGATGCATACATACAAATTCACAGAGTTGGGACATCTCTAAAGCCGTGCGTCCAGCCCAGTGGCTTGGAGAAAAGCTACAGCGGCTCTTGTTACCAGGGCTGCGCTGTTTGCATTAGTCCAAGGACCTAAAAGAAGCTCGTCTGATAGCTGCCTCTCATGGATCTTTGCAATGTAAGAGACAAGTTGCTGTCGTCCTTGCGCGTGCGCGGGACACACACAAAATATATGTTGCAGTGTTCGCTGAAGCAACCGCTATTACTTATGTGCCCGAAGAGCGGTAACCTGTCAATTACGGTAGCTCAACAATGTGACGAATGCATGCCAAGTAACCACCACGACGTAATTTGTCAGTGGCGAAATGAAAGAAGCAACCCTTCAGTCGACACAATTCCTCAGCTAACAGTAACTCGAAACACGCCCCACTACATCGCGGTAAATTATCTGGGACTCACTGTAGCATAGGAATTACCTGCATAAACAGACGTGTCAATTGGGACGATACGAACGAGAATATTAAGGCCGTTTTTAAGTATCCGCTCACCATATCTTCTGCGTAATATTGAGCATATATATTTCATCGCAGAGCGTCCAATCTCAGCCATGAAACTCGCCAGCTGAGCCATATTGTGGGCCTAAGAATATCAGCAAACTAGGAAAAGCAGTTATTCATGTGATACAAGTTCATACATGCGACGGATTAGATCCGCAGCACATAAAAAAAAATTCTGCGACAACAAAACAACGCGAAACAAGGAGCTGTAAGAACGTGATGACGACCCTGTAAAACACGTGCTCACAGGCCCCCCCCCAAAAAAAAGATAGAACGCCCAACGGGCAAACAAGGGGCGGGGCTGGACGTTTTCGGCAACGACACCGTCGTCGTTGCACCGTACCTCGTTTCGTGACTCCGCCGACGCCCCAGCGCGATCGGGTTCCGGAGTAACGGACCCAGTAAGGGCTTAGGCCGTGCGGGCAAAAAGAGATCAAACGCACGGAACGAAGGCGGCGCGTCCAAGCTCAGAGAGCGCAGGAACAAACACGGGGCCAAAACCATATCGACCACCGCACCGAGATGTCGAGGGCACGGAAGCGGATTAAGAGCCAGAAAGAAAATAACGGCGAAATAGGCTAGAGCTCTGGAAAGTGTGTGTATATATATATATATATATATATATATATATATATATATATATATATATATATATATATATATATATATATATATATATGTATATATATATATATATATATATATATATATATATATATATATATATATATATATGTATATATATATATATATATATAGATACGAAAGCGACGTGCGTCAAACAAGGCCATCGCGAGGTTGCCTCCCGAGAGTCATCGATCGATCATTGGTTGCCACGCCACCGGAGCGCGGTGAAAAGGAATGTACCACAGCTTTGGGAATATCCGAGCCTGCTGCGTCAGTGCGCGTGCGTTTGTTAAGCGTCGCCGCTGTTTGCCGGTTGTTCCGTCTGCGGCTTGCGCCCGCACACGGCCGTATGTGTGTTTATATGTGTGTGTGCGTGCGTTAGTTCTTGCTGCGTGACTCCCATCTCTACATCGGCACCACGACGGCGGTGTCCCTAGCGTGTGGCAGTGCGTTTGTCGGTGCGCGCGGGGTCCACGCTACCGAGAGAAGGCCTCCGTTCGGCTGCGCGAACAAAACGCCTCGCCGAACAGGGCTCGCTTCGTCGCCTTCGCTATAAGCGGTGGCTGCGGAGTCGACTGCCACTATCGGCACACCGCAGACACGCGAGTTGCCAAAAGGAAAAAAAAATAAGAGAAAAGCTGTTGCGAGTTGAGTTCGCGCGGTTGAGCGTTCGGTGCGCCGACTGCGGCTGCTGGAATCGGCTGCATTGTTCTCGGGCGGGCCTCGGCGTTTGAAATTGATCGTTTCGTTGAAACGGCTTTTTTGTTTCTTCTTTTTACCCGTTCGCCACTCGGTGGTCTGCATACGCTGCGCTTGTGAAAAGAATGCGACCGAATGTGCCGCGCACAAATGCACGTGTGTGTGTGGGAGGGGGGTGCCCGTGGGGAACGGTTTTTCGGGACACAGCTTTGGATGTGTGTGCTAGGTTGTGCAAGACGAACAACGGCATGAAACCGACGCAAAATGGCCTTCATAAAGCTGTCCATGCATTTGCATATATGTATATATATATATATATATATATATATATATATATATATATATATATATATATCAGTTGTGTAGGCTGGAATGCCCGTGTGCGAACAATGTATACATACACGCTTACACACAATTGCAACTGTGCAAGTGCGCGAAGCGATAACTGTTCGAGAAATCCACAGCAAGCGTCGGGGCCGTGCGCAAAAGAATCGCGCCAACCGCTGCTTTGTTTACGTTCGCTTTTTTTTTCTGTGTTTCTTAGTTGCTATTGATCGAATCATAGTCCGGTTGAAAATGTCACAAGTTTTCCGGTGCAGCTTCACGCTCGCAGCAGTTGTTCTCCGGCGCATGTTTACGCATAGCAGTAGCCGCTAGAGGCCAAAATCGCCAAGCTTTTCTTTTGTAAGGACCTTTTGAATCCCACCTGATGGCTTCCCAAATTGTGTCTTGCGATGCATCTGCGAGTGTTTGTTGTGAACGAGCGTAAAATGTGACGAGCTTCGTGAACTTGCTCCTTCAATCATTTGCATGTCTGTGTCTTCCATGAGAGATCGTCTCAATTATAAAGATGAAGAATGGAAAAGCACGTACTCTCTTGAGAAATGCATGCGCGTGGCGATCAACAGCTGTATCGAAGCAGCAGCAACAGCAGCAACCGCTGAACATATGGTCAAAAACGTCGCCACCTACCATCACTGGCGGGTAACGCAAGTGTCCCCCAAGACGAAGCGTTTAGTTGGCAAAAGTGCTTGCTTCACTTTCATAAATCCGGTTTGCATTCTCACGTCACACGTATACGATCGCTTCCAACAAACTGACGGCTCGCTTTTGTGTTGTGCGCTAGCGTATGTTATTTTAAGATCAGCCGCGCGTTTATTCTCAGGCAGTCCATTCCATATCATAATATGGACGGACTACTACATGGTTCCAATAATCGTGTAAGCTTTTGCAGGCTAATATTTGCAAATGTGAATACCTGCCCGGGGATTAGTGTCTCTTTGCCTTTGTTTCTTTCTCTCTCTCTTTCTTTCCTTGGTGCTATTTTTTACCGACTTATCGAGCGTATAGTTCCATGCCATCAGATGTTCCGTGCTATTTTCGTGGGCCAATGAAAAGCCTTCATCTCACATGTGTGCTCGATTCAAACCCAATATCAGTTGATGGCTGCCCTAAAAGCGTTCAACTCTGAAAATGGTGCGTGAACGGCGGAGAAGCTCAGAACGGCGATTTTGAAATGCCTTCGCAATGAAGTATCTACGTGATGTCGATGGCGTTGAAGCGCAGGGCTATAAAGCAGATATCTTTTATGCTGCCCCGCGGAGAGGCGAAACGATAAATGTATCCTCACAAAACGGCAGTCAACTGCTATGTGCATTTCCTTTGCGCTCCGAACCTTTAAAACCAGATGACGGCATGACGGTGTCCGCGTCGCAACTGGAAGTGAAACGACATCAGAATGTCCTTTTACTTTCACCTGCCTCGACAATTTTACTGGGCGCACGCACTTGACTCCTATGGACAGAGCGACAGATTTTCTATCACAACATTTATTTTATCTCAAATTCAATAGACCATATCTTAGCGACGAAAGTGACATTTCCAAGTTTAAGTTTATACCAACATTCGTTTGAAGGAAAACGTTTAAGGACATCAACTTGCTCCCTTCTTAGTTATAATCAAATCACTTTGCAAAGAGAAAGAAAAAGGAAACAGCATTTTCATGTTTTCGCAGGAGTGGAAACCGCGGGAAACAGAAAGTGTTCACAAAAAGTTCAAAGTTTGCCCAAGTATTTAAATATGACGAAAATAGTGTTCTGAAAAAGTGAAACCGCTGTTCATCTTTAGTATAATCACTGCGGCAAAGTCCTCGCACCACACCTGACAAGCCGCTTTGTTCTCTTTTTTTCCTTGAATCCTGCGTAGCCTGAAATAACACCAGCTTTAAATTTCGCAGAAGCGCGAGCCGGCCAGTCGAACTCGCCGCCAACAAAAGCCAATCGGTGCCAGCAAAGGGGACCAGCGAACTGTATAGATATCGTAAAGCCATGTACGTAGCACTTAAAAATCTCGATGCCGGTGCCCGTCACAAGCACTTCGGCTTATCGCTAGGAGGTGCCTGCTGCCGCTCCTGAACAACGGGGCAAAATGCATCCATCTGTATAGTGAGGTCGACTTCGAATGCCTGCGCCGCAGCTGTACGTTGCGTCTGGCATTTAGCAGGCTGGCTAAGAGCACAAACAAGCTGGAGAACAATCGGAGTGCTGTGCGGCAAGTACAGCGCCTGCAGCTGTAATAAAGACTTACAGACATTCTTTCTGTTCACTCAGAGGGAGATCACCTAATTTCCTCAATGTGTTGGACAAAGATTGCTTTTATGCTTGAAATTGAGGGCTAGAGCACCGTCCCCCCACCGATCTTCGGCTCAGATGGCAGTGAAGGCACTTTTGTGCTTTATCAAAACGTCCGGCTTGCATGAGCAACTTTGACTCAAGTTATGTCCCTGCACGTCTCTCTCTTCCCCTTCTCCCTTCCCCCAGCGTAGGGTAGCTAACCAGACTATTGGCTGGTTAACATCATTGCCTTCCTTATATCCCTCTCTCTCTCTCTGCAGACATTCTTGCTATAGGAGGCGCTTGCAGGAGAACCAGTTGAAGGTGTTATAAGAGAAAGTGAAAACCCAGAGCAATGCAACTCATGTTAAGGTAGCACATGTTTCCATAAGCAAATGATTACAGCTTGTTCTTCTAACAGTCTCAGGAGTAAAGATGTATTCTGTCATATGGACGACTACTGACATTAAGTAAGCTTTGTGGATAATTATGTTATTTCCACACGTTCGTCAGCCAACACTGAGTGGTGAATCGTTTCAACAAAGTGTAGTTTTTATTTCATGAGGATACCTGCGTTTAATATTATGGTGCTTTTAAAGCAAAAATCGATGATAATTAAATCTTCCCTACCTTATTAGACACGCGTTATAAACGTGCTCGGTCCACCTAGGATGTAGACCATACAATGTCTAGAAACAGTTTTGTCAATTTGTAATTGCGAATTTTAAGAATCTGGCAGCGGCAGGCTACATATAACATGCGCTACGCGTTCTTGTGCAAGATCTGCTGTTCTGGTGTACTATACGTTACGTATTGAAAATTTGGCTTTGTGTTTCATAAATCCCGCAAATATGCATCAGTGCTCGTGATCATTGCTTGTTTCATAGTTGGCACAAGCCACGCTATGACTTCGTAATTATAATGTCGCAAAGCTACAGAGAAATTACCCACTGGTATCGATGGCAGAGCGTAGTAAGCCTATTATGTGCAAACTACTTTAGTCTTGATAACTGTTACTATTTGATTCTGGAGTATGTGTAAAACATTGCCCAATTATATTCTTCTATCGAAATAAATAAATTTAGGCACGGGCAATACACCCTAATGAGGTACTTGAGCAAAATTTTTCACTTTTCATTTTCTTTTTGTTAGAACGAGTCCTCCAAACCTTGCAAAAGTCAGTGATAAGTGTTGAAGTGTGCTCAGTAATTTACAATAATGTTCATTACGAGCCCTATTATTTTCTACGATAGGACGACATGCCGGGCCCAGTATTTCCTCAAAAACTTGAATTTGATATTAGACTTTCTTTCAACTGTTTCCTGACCTACATATTTCCAAGGCCAGATCATTCTACTGGCCAGAATCGTGTGGTATACCGTTTCTACGAATTCCGTAGTGCTTGGCCAGTAGCCCGTTCAGATACTTGTGCAACAGGGGCCGTGTCCTTCACACACGTTTTTTGGGGGGCCGGCAAACTCTTCAGTCCCGTTCATCATTTCGTGGCCACACCAGATGAATCCTTCTTTTTGGAAGAGCACCGTGCCACATTCATCTCCACCCAAAGAGGCCGTCTGACAACGCTAAAGGTGCGTCTCGACAACACCGCGTTTACGTGGCTGTGCTGACAATTACTTGAGGATTATTGAAACATGTTCCAGCAGGATTGGAATATATGTAGCCGTATCGCTTGGCATAGGCCACGCCTGCGAGCAACACCTCCTTGCCAGAAAGTTTCATTCTTGTGATACTAAATATATTTGCGATGCTTAATCCGTTCGATCACCCCGGGAACACGTTTTTGTTGATGTCCTTTTCTGTTATTAAGAACCTGTGCATTGGGAAAGCACCTTACAGCTTCATTTATTGCTTCTTGCGGTCAACTTGATCTCATTGCTTGCCCGGCAATCTTTCTAGAGCACTTATTAAGTGTCTTTCTACTACACTTTCGTGCACAAATTTCTATCGCACTCTAGACTAAATGCTTTGCTAAACACTATTATTTTTGTGTGGCACTTTAACCATGACCATTGCTTTTGATGTTTCAAATAATACCTGTATTTTGTGATGTGCTGAAATCGACCCAATGACATTTGTCGGGGCCTAGGGGAGAATAAATATTGCGAAATAACTATTCAAAAAATAAATTCGGCGTTTTGGCAGGCCCAAACCACAACTTGATTATGACGCACGCCGTAGTGGGAGACTCCAGATTATCCCCGAGCATTTGCGGTTTTTATAACCAGCACTTACATGTAAGCACAACAGCGTGTTTGAATTTAGACCTGACCAGGATGTCCTTGTTCACTTCAGAGACTGCCTGGTTTGAGATCAGTTCAGTCGTTATCTTTCGTGTTACAACTCATGGTATATAATTGATTCGTTTGGTACCATGGTTTCTTTTATAACGTAACAATTGACCAGCTATCATTGCCAGGTTGCCTCAACCACTGTACTCAGTGGTGAACCCAGAAACAGGAGCGAAATTTCTTTCTAGTGATATCAGCCCGAAACACTTCAACTCTGAGCACTTTAATCTGCAGTCAATACACATCTCCCATTTCTCGAACAGATGTCCATAGACTGCTCTGACATTTAATGTGCAAAGCTTAGATCTACGCACGTTTATTCGCTCAGCCCCCACAAGGTAATACAACAGTTTTTAACAGATCGTAGACCCTTCATGGCCAGTGAAGGATTGTGTACACAAACTAGCTTTACTGCAAAGACAACGAAAGATTATTCCTACTTTTTTATGAATTTCATGAAGAAAACTAAACATATTGAATGCAATTTCGAAAAAAGAAAGGTTTGCTGTTTCAAAACGCAGGACAATACATGGCAGAATTTTCCAGTGATAGATTTCCCGTCAAATAAGGGGGTAATTTATGCGTTTTCTTTTTGCAGGGCATAATTTAGCTTGAACTTCATTGAATATTCGGTGGTGGTGGCTGTAGGCTTGTAGGTGTTCTGTGTTTTGTCAGCGTTAATTGTAATGTAGAAAAAAAGGCTATACAGAAATCGGCGCCATCTTGTCAACATGTTCTTTACAATCTTTAAATTTTAAAAGAGATCACTGCAGTACTCTCACGGCGCCAGCTTGCACGCTTTTCGCTTATGTCCTAGTGCGTAATTAAAGATTAGGTGGGTCATCACAATTTCAAGGGGGAAAAACACGGCTAATTCTTACTGTCGTCCTTTCATTATCGACGCAGCACCTAAACTGTTGAAAGTACAGCAGCGCGTTTTCCCGCAAGTTATCAAAATTGCAAACATCTGAAAATGTGCATTCGATCTGTACTTTTACCTGTACGCGTAGAACATATATATACTAATTTCCACAAACAGGAAATGAGTCCCAAGAGAGATATTCCAGGTAAGAATATCTTTGAGAGGCGACAACATAACTAGTTCCAAAAATTTAACGTCAGCACTATCTAGTAAGTTTTATGTTTCATGAAGATGTAAAAGGAAGTGTATGTGTAAAAAGAAACGGCTTAATACGCTCGTAAAACGCTTGGATTACGTGGGTGGTGAGACGTGCTTTTTATTACCACACAGACGACCGCGACGCTGCCTGAGCTAAACGTTCAATTTATATGCATGCCTTGGCACGAGCCGTCATTTCCTTCCTCATTGCAGCACTCTCTCTAGACGGGGCTGCCTAGAACCATTCGCGTGAACTCTGCCTGCGAGTGTACAGGAAGAAATAAAAGATTCCGCGCAGCCTCACTAAGTAACGCTGGTGGCGGAAGACGGGACTCGGGTGTTTTTTTACGTTCCTTCTGGAACCCTGACCCTGACTCAGTGGAAGATGCCCCTTTTTCGCGCTGTTGGAGCCAAGCGAATTAAGGGAGACGGACATCTTTAGTACGTAGACTCGGCTGAAGCGGTAGTACGGAAACTAAAGAAAACGGAACCGCAGCTAAAAGTGCGTCTGCTTCTGCCTCTTCAATCACCGGTCGGCGTTCCAGCACTGGACGAACTCGTCGACAGTGGTCCAACAAGTAATATGTAATTTAATACCACATTACTCTTCGCAATGGCTCATTCTCATGCTCCCTCTCCCCTCCACCCTGGCGGTTGAGGCCAGCAACACGTACTTAAACGCTGCTTACAAAAGCCGTCGCTGTTCTGAGCGAGACGATGTCCTTGTCGAGTTGTTGACTTCAGCGACATTCGCATTGTCCCAATAATGTTAAGCACTTACAGCCTCCGTGTTCGTGTGAACTTCTGTCTTGTCAGAACTACTAACGAGTATCACCTGAGTCAACGCGTCACTGTCTTTGTGCTTGAGCGCACAAGCTTGTTCTTGTAGCCAGATGGTCTTGCAAGAGACCATCTCAGATGCGAATGTGACATTGCCATAAATTTTAGCATCGCGGGTATTTTTGAAAAAATCTTACTCCTAGATTTTTTATCTGAGTAAGCAGAGAGAAAGTGTGATATCTTTCTGATTCACACCCAGGAAAAGGATTACGACTAGATTTGTGACATTTACGGAAAATAGTAAAAATGCACGTGCTGTTTGAAACAGGCTTTCTTTTTTCAGCCATCGTTTCGTTTTCTTGCAGCAATCATTAAACATCAAGAAAAAGTTTCGCATAATAACAAAAACTGTTGATGACCAATAAATCGCAATATCACAATTGCGTAAAATAAATTCATTGGGACAGTAAATTGTAAAAATAATTGCGACATTATACAGGTCCACCTATCAAAACGTAGGCCAGCCTTTCTGAGGCACTTTACCCCTGTTTATGTAAATCCTATGTCACTGTGGGCTACTACTCCATATGTCGGCCCCTTCTTGATACCGGAGTACCACGCTGTACTGTGTTTTTGTACGGCAGAAATTGAGAAGAAAATTTACGAAATCATGTATGAAATTTATTCGTTTCAGTTGTCTGCTGTAGAAGGCTTGACGAATTGTGCTTACAAAAAAGCGATATGTTTTTTAATGAGTAGCTGCGTACTTGTAAGCCTTCTACTTACGTTGTTATTTCTTTTTCTTCATGTTTACCGCAGGTCAGCATTAACATAAAAAAACAATCCGATCTTTAGAAGTAGCTTTAGCTGGGGAGCTTAAATATAGATACTTCGGAACGTAGAAATCGTTTTTTCTTGGCGACAACTGCACTGACATCGTTAAAGTTCTATGCATTTAAAGAACAAAGGAATATCTAGTCACCGCAGGAAGAATATCTTTCATTTAGGCCATAACGTTTCTTTAAAATTTTCTTTCGAACTTTCTTAAAATTTCAACTTTCAGCAAAGCATAACTGTAAGAGTTAGCTTCTGAATCAAAAATGACAAAACAATATCGCAATTACGCAATCTTCCCCAAACAAGCCATCTAAACCAGAACGCACCCTGGTGGCGTAGTGCTGGTTTCGGCGAAGTGCTGGTACGCCAGAGGGCGCCGTGTGGAAGCCCGGCTTCGGCGGGAGCATTTCGGTGCAAGAGAGCCCGTGTGTCGAGCATTGGGTGCACGTTAAAGAAACCCAAGTAGTAAATACCATACATACGCATTCCCCCACTACGGAGTGCCTCGTGCTCACGTCGTGGTTCTGGCACGTAACAGCCCTAGAATTCATTTTACACTAAAGCAAACGATATTGTTGCATCACCCACTGCTCTGGAAAGAGACCGCTAGTTTAACAGTAGGATTTTTGCGGAAACCTCTTAAATAGTGTAGCACTACTACTTAAGCTGTAAATTTATGCGCCGAATTTCTCCGCTTGGAGTTGCACAATGAGATAAAGTTCAGAGAGCTGATATACCCCCCCCCCCCCCCCCTTCGTTTTTGAGGCAGAGTTAGGGATTTGTCAACTTTGTGATACAATGGTTTTCTTTTTCCACTTGCCGACTCCTGGAAACGTTTCGGCCTACTAGAATTACTAGAATTTAACATTCGCTCTCAAATGCAGCGCAATTTATTCAAATTGTTTTGGCAGCTATACAAGGACATTTCTGCTTTTCAAGGGCATTTCGATACCGAAGTCCAAGTTGTCTCTCGGATAAGAGTTTCTGTTAAACACAACAACGCAAAGTTAAAACAGCTGCGAAAATTCTTGCGACAAGAAATCCAATTTTGGAAGAAGAAGAAGAAGCCGGAGGGAGCGGATGCACATCACGTCGGCTCCGTATTCCACGAATGTTCTTGTAGCGCAAATCGCCAAAAAGCCACCCGCTATTGCACGCCAGCGGACTCAGCTCGTTCCCAGGAACAAGTGGATACCGAAAACCAGGTGGGATCCCCATTTTTCAAGCCTCTACGACAATATTTTGGCCGGACCTCATGGCGGGAGAGCCGCGAGGCCACGCGCCGGAGCCGGCTTCCTCAACAATTGCCGATCATTTTCTCAATGATGGAAGTCACCGTAGAGGGGTGCAGCATATCCCAGGAAGAAGTGGATACAAGCAAGGGATGGAAGGAGGTCAGACACAGAAGATCAGACCGGCGAACCTCCCAACATCGCGAGAGCACCTTGTCGCCGACGCGGCTCGACAAGCGCAACAATAACCCATGGAAAGGCAGGCTAGAGCAAATACGCAAGGCAAGCAGAATGCCACAATTGCCAAGAGGGGATTACAAGATTGTGATCAGACCGCGTGGAGGACTCAAGATATCCGAGCACGGTATAGTTCCCCTCACAGCTGCGGTACAAGATGCGGCAGGCATTCCTCGAGACGAAAGGGAGGAGGACATTGTCTGCCCCAACAATTATCAAAATATCCTCATCGTCAGTACATCGGATCAAGAGCGTGCAAACAAATATCAGGAAGTAGCACGTATCAAGATTCAAGACACGTTTTACGAGGCCAATGCTTACGAGACAGCGCCTGACATGACGGCCAAAGGAGTCATCAGAGAAATCCCACTCGACGAGGGCCCAAGAGACATCACAGCAGCGGTGGTTACGAGTAAACACCCAACGGCGATAGCAGCAAAGAGACTGAGTAATACTACCACAGTGATTGTGCTCTTTGAAGGACACAAAGTGCCCGCGTACGTCCGATACAGGGCAGTGCTACTCCCTTGCTCCCTGTACAGGAAACAAGTGGATTTCTGTCACCAGTGCAACAGACTTGGACACAGAGGAGATGTATGTCCCAACCCTGACAACAAGATTTGTGCGGGATGTGGAACATCAAACCCAGATAAAGACCACAGGTGCCAACCTAAATGTCAGTTATGCGGCGAGGACCATCCGACCGCAGACAAGACGTGCAAAGCCAAATTCAAAAAACCCTTCATCGTTAAACAGAGACAATGGCACAGACTGCAACGAGAACGACAAGAAGAACATGAAGACGCTATCTCAACAGAAGACAGAGCAGAGTCTCGCGGAACGCCTGGCCTCCTAAACGCCAGGGAACGACGCTCCAGATCGAGAACAAGGTCTCCATCCACCACCAGATCATTATCCCGGTCCGGCTCCAGGCAACCGGGGACACGATCCCGATCCAGGTCCAGAACTAGGCCATCCTCTTCAGCAAACCAGACTAACACGGTGAGCTGGGCAGACGTGGTCGATGGCGTGCGCCCGGGGGCTGGTGGGGAGACTGCCATTAATAACGAGATCAAGCAACTGAAACACGAGAACGTGCAGTTGAGGATTTTGCTAGCACGTATGAGCGATGAAATCAAAATTCTGAAGGAAGGAAAAAGCCAAATAAATCAGGTAACTCCCACTCCACACGCGAGCACGAAAGAGCCATCTGAAATCCCGGACAATAAGATGGACGAAGGGGATGACCCCCCTCCACTCAAACGCAAGGCCCAAGCCATCAGTGATAAACAAGATACCGCAGTGGTAGATAAAGCATTAGCCGATATTCAAAAGACCCTAGCAGAAATACAAAAGTCAAATGAAAAACGGGACGAATTGATGAATCAAATGGCTAAGGCAATAGCAGCAATTATGAGTAGATTAGACATCCTAGAGGCAAACCAGTCACCAGGTAACGGACTCCCCTCCGTTGCCTCCGAACCATAACAATCATTACCCACTTCACAACCACATAATTATATAAGATCAGCTTCTCTGCAACCTCCCGTCTCCCTCCCATGGTCGCACCCGAAATGAAGCGCGCTAAAAAAGGGTTCAGGATATGGCAGTGGAATTGTAGAAGTTACGAAAACAAAAAGTCAGTTTTGCAACAGTATTTAAAAGACAAGGATGCACCAGACGTCATAATTCTGCAGGAAACACACGGGATTGCAAAGCTAGCAGGATACAGATCTTTTGGCTATGCCGAAGGGGACACCAGGGCATTAACTACGCTGGTAAAAAGAAACATAACTTGCGTGCAGCACAACACAGGCATAACGCACATTGACAATATTCTATTGGAACTCATCCCACAAAAAAAGACAGGACCTAGCTTATTTATTCTCAACATTTATAGCAACCCCATGCTACATAAACACAAATTCAAGAACCTATTCCAGAAAACACTCAGACTTGCTGGAGAAAATCCGGTAGTTATAGGAGGAGACTTTAATGCCCCGCACACCACGTGGGGATACTTATATACCAGAGCAAAAGGAAGGGACTTATGGAACGACTCGCAAGAATTAGGCCTCACGCTCGTCACAGACCCCGCCACTCCGACCAGAGTAGGCACGGCGCTAAACAGGGACACAACCCCAGACCTAACCTTTACCAAGAATATTGAAAAGGCGACGTGGCACAACACACTGGAAGATTTGGGTAGTGACCACCGCATATTGGAGTTACACGTCAGAGAAGGGCCGAATAGACCCAAGGAACGCCAGATAAAATTAGTAGACTGGGAACTATTTCGTAGAACGCGAGAGACGAAACAGCAACGATCAATCGCAGACATAGAACAATGGACTAAGGAGCTCAGTGATGACGTCAAAGCTGCCACAAAAATATCACCACCTGAATCTAACTTGGATAAATGCGACAGCAGACTTCTCCACATGTGGGAAGCTAAGCACTCGCTTCAGAATAGACTTAGCGGTCAGAAGCATAACAGAAAGTTAAAAAAGCGCATAGCACTCCTCAACAAAAAAATAGAAGAACATGCTAAGCAATTGACCAAACAACAATGGGACGAGATATGTAATTCCATGGACGGACAATTAAGCACCGGCAAAACCTGGCACCTGCTCAGGTTTCTGCTTGACCATGACAATAACAAGAAAAACCACATGCAAGCCATTAATAAGTTAATACACGCATATGAGGGTACAGAAGAGGAATTTCTCAATGAATTACAGCAGAAATACATAAACCAGGCACCCCCTTGCATCTATCCTAGCTACAACGGGAATACAAACGCAAAATTAGATGAGGAACTCACGGAGGCAGAAATCCGCGCGGCCCTACAAAAGTTAAACACCAAATCCGCCCCAGGACCTGACGGTATAACCAACAAGACTCTCACGAACCTCGATGATGAATCGATAGCCAAACTAACAGAATACATAAACGAGTGTTGGGTAAAGGGAGAAGTGCCACCTCAATGGAAGAAAGCGACGATAACGCTTATTCCAAAACCTGGTAAGAAGCTTGAGATCGACAACCTCAGACCAATCTCCCTAACATCCTGCGTCGGAAAATTAATGGAACATGTAATTTTAAACAGAGTAGACAACTTCTTAGAGGATAATAACATATACCCAGATACAATGATAGGATTTCGCAAAAATCTTTCGACACAAGATGCTATGCTCCAACTTAAGCATCAGATAATCGATTATAAAACGCGCTCGACAAGGGCCATCTTGGGCCTTGATCTTAAAAAAGCTTTCGATAATGCCAACCACGCAACCATATTGGAAAACATCGAACGAATAGGACTAGGGCAACGGACGTATAACTACATCAAGAGCTTCCTATCAGATAGGAAAGCAGTCATCTCCGTCGGAGGGCTCAAGTCGCCCGAGATCGACATAGGGGGGGCCGGCACGCCGCAAGGCGCTGTTATCTCGCCGATGCTGTTTAATCTCGTCTTGATGGGACTCCCCGAAAAATTAAATCACATAGAGTCCCTGAATCACACAATCTACGCGGACGATATTACTATCTGGACCTGTGATGGCAGCGACGGATCAATAGAACAACGACTCCAGACTGCAATTAACACAGTAGAGGAACACCTCATAGGAACAGGCCTCACATGCTCTGCAGAGAAATCTGAACTTCTATTGTACCGCCCCACACTTAGAGGCAGGCCTCCCAAAGGATACGACAGAAACAAGGCTCATGAGGAAATCAAGCTACACACCAAGAACGGGCGGCATATCCCAATAGTCAACCAGCTCAAAGTGCTGGGTCTGGTAATCGAGAACAAAGGCACAAATAGGGAAACCGTAAAGAAGTTAGACACAAAGGTAACAAACACCATGAAATTAATCAAACGAATTACTAACAAGCACCAAGGTATGAAGGCAGAAAGTATCATACGGCTGATACAATCATTCGTAATCAGTCAGATCACATACATAGCAGCCTTCCACAATTGGTTTGCAGCTGAAAAGCGTAAAATTAACAACATGATAAAAAAATCATACAAACTAGCACTAGGTATTCCCATCAGTACGAGCACGGATCTCTTGCTAAGGTTAGGACTCCACAACACGCTGGACGAACTCATAGAAGCACAACAAACATCTCAAGCAGAGCGACTAACCAAAACCAAAACGGGACGGCATATACTAAGCAAACTAGGAATGAATTACCACAATTTATACGGGGAAAAGAGGACGATAACGAGAGAAATTCGTGACAAACTCCTAGTACCAAATATACCCAAGAACATGCATCCAGGTTACAACGACGGCAGACGCAAGAGTAGAGCAGAGAAAATTATCCGAAGCTTTGGGTCAGACGACAGAGCAACCTTCGTAGACGCTGCTGAATACCCAGACAGAAATAGCTATGTAGCAGTAATCGTAGATCACACCCAAAAACTCCTTACAAGCGTATCAGTTAATACCAAACATTCCGAGACCGCAGAGGAGGTAGCCATTGCACTAGCATTGGTCTCCACGAATGCTCAGTACATCATTAGTGATTCTCAAGCGGCCATTAGAAATTATGCAAAAGGTAGGATCTCTCCTGAGGCATGGCACATCATCAGAGTCAATGAAGCAAAGTTCTCCAATGCAGAGAAGAACGGCAGGCAATTGCTCTGGTTCCCAGCGCATACGACTTTAGACATTCCAGCAATCAACCTCAACGAGGTAGCACACCGCGAAGCTCGAGGTCTCACTCGCCGAGCTGAGCAAAGAGTGACTTCCATCGGTCAGGAGAACGCGGAGGAGGAAATCTGGAGAGAAAAAGGTATATTAACAAGATTTAGCGATATTACCAAATTCTATCAAAATCGGAGGCGAGTATTACCACCGCCTCACACTAAACTGAACAGAGCTGAGTCCGTTACTTGGAGGCGACTACAAACAGAAACTTATACGAGTCCCGTGCAACTAAAAACTTTCTACCCCGATATATACGAGAGCGATATGTGCAAGCTCTGCAAGTCTGTTAGAGCCACCCTTCAACACATGTTGTGGGGTTGTGAAATATACGAAAATAAAATGGCAGTCTCCCCAGAAAATCTACGGGCGCGGTGGTCAGCCGTGCTGCTCAGCTCAGAACTCCAAGACCAACTTTGGGCCGTCCAGCGAGCCAAGGAAGCCGCACGGGAGCAGCAGCTCCCAGTGGCCATCTAGGCGGCCCCAGGCCCGGGCCTCCCAATCGCCGGATTCCAAATAAAGTTATCACATCACATCACATCAAGAAATCCAATTTAAAAGAAAATGAAATTATGCCATTCCTTTACTTCTATATTTTAACGATCTATCCTGCCGCATGATTCGTTTGGCGTTTCCTTCGAACGAATGTGAGTGCGATTTCATAATATGGGCTATGTGTTGGACTTGACTAATCAGGACAAACGCCAAGCCGGTACTGAACAACTTATTTTGTTAAGAAACAAAGAACTCAAAAAGCAAAACCACATCTTTACTTGTTCGTGTAATGCTAAACTTCGTCTGGCTTGACCAAATTAGAACAATTATTCATTTATTGTTCTCTTGGAAGCTTACAGACCACGTCATACTCATCTATCAAGTGCTGGAACACTATATAACACAGTGCGTTGACCTCGTTTTAAGCAAGTCAAGGGTTGCAGAAAATCATGCCTGTGCAGGCAAAACGTTTGGCAAGACGGCGTTAACCGTTAGGCCAAACAATGAGATAAGCAGCACGTTCGCTCGGCAGCCAACCAACTGTTACCGCTCACCCTGTGAAAACTTGTGTCGTGCATCAAATATAGTAGTTGAAGTACGCTTCAAGCGTTGTGGGCACTTTGACCAGTGTTAATTCATAGACACCTAGGTCCAGTCACACCTTCTGTCATTCCTTGTGCAGCGTCTTTCTGGTCCTCTTGAATGTTTCTTGTGCTTTTCTTGCGATATTGTGTATGGTGATAACTATAACTAACTTAACCACCCACTAGTCTTATTAAACATCAAAATGATGTAGAGCAAGCAACAGTAGCAGCACGGGCCACCCCACGACTTGAACCCCGTTGTCACGAATCAGTGAGCTACGGTAGACGTAACAAGAAGACTTTTCACTGCGTGATAGACCAGTGCTATTGGAATGCTCTACAAGTTTTCTCCTTGAGCAAGTAACGGGGCCGTTAGTAGTCGGAAAGTTGGGTGTCTCAACAAGGTTGAAAACGGGAGCAGAATACTCTAGCTGAATTCAGCATTCAGCCGCACTTACAAAGCTTTTCACTCGTTAGAACTCCATTTATTAATTCGGCGGCTTCGCAAATTACATGTCCGTTAGCCCGATTGAATGACGCAGCTTCTTGCATCATGTAAAAGTGCATGACGGTAGGCTCTTGTGTGCAAACTACAGGAGATGACAGGAAACAACAGGAGACGAGACAACCACAAATGCACCGTCATCCCATTCCACTGGTTTGTGTAAAAGCATTTTATTGTTCACTGTTTCCATCTTTTTATATCATGCGGTTTTGGGTGGAGGGGAGAGAGGCACGTCATATATGGTCTGTATATGAAATTGCCCCCTTCTCTCTAAGAAACCTAAGTTGGACGCTGCGCTTGTCTCCTCTCCTGCCTCCATCTCCTAGCTTGTGCCCAAAAGCCTATCGTCAGGGACTGCTAACCGACTCGTCGAAACCAGTGCCCAACCCATCAAAGTGCATACCAGCGGCTTTTGTAAATGCACGCCCACAAAATGATACGGCGAGTAAACCATGGTGAGTCTGGAGAGCTCGCACTGCTTCACGAGCACGAAAAACGGCACGGCAGAGGCGAATATGGAGAACGCCTATACCGCGTATAATTACAACAGAGTACCCCATTCCGTGAAACAGGAAAAAAATATTTTGTTCATGTAAGTAACTTCGTGCAGTATTACATGCAAGATGGGGACAAGCGTTGGGCAAACCGACTAACAACCCTAGGCCTCTTTGCGCCAGCACGTTAAAGCGAGCATTAACCGCCAACGCAGTCCACGAGTCTCTCTGCCAGACAACGGCTACGCACGATGCGACGACGCTGCGTCACAAATACCGGCCGCGTTTAGGAAATTATGAAACAGGTTCACCCTTTCTGCTCACTTTTGCGGAATGCCGAGCAAATGCTACGGGCTTGAGCTACACGAAACGCCGAGGCGGCAGGGCAGCGTCGGCGCTGTGGCACGTGGAACGACGCGAAATAACCGTCACTGGTAGCCGTCTATCTCCGTCGCCAGACCATGGGCGGTAGGGATAGAAACAACCAAACGCCAGAGGGAAGGCAGGACCGAGAAGGCATGCTTGCAGGACCGAGAAGGCATGCGAAAAGAGGGATGGGCTGGGCGTGCTGATTAGGTTTCATCGCTCGTGTCATCCCCCAGGCGGGCGAAACATCCCGCCAGAGCGGAGCCAGGCCCGTCGGCACCAACCGCGACCTCATCGTGGGATGGATCCTTAATGAAGGGGGGAGCACCGCTTGCCGGTCTGCCCGACTAGAACGTGCAAGGAGAGGCACGAAAAGGCGGCGCGCGGTACGACTTTCTTCTTTTTGTTCCTTTTTGTGGTACGCAATCCTATTGGTAGGCATAACGTTCGCTCATGGCTATGCTGTAGAGGACATCACTAGGTTCAAAGGTAACGTATAGTAGGCATTGGGCAATAAATTTTAGCTGAGGTGGGACACGAAGTGCGCAAGGGTGGACAGCTGGTCTATTTTGTAGATACTCAACGTAATATGAACAGCAAACGAATACACCCGGAGACCTTCACACTACGTGCGCTAGTTTTGTCTCTGTCTGCATGTGACTTCAATTGTTTGGCCGCTTCAATGCTATGAATGGGACATGACGGTCTGAAGCCCCACGGTGCCTCAGATGGTTATGGCATTGGGCTGCTGTGCACGAGGTCGAACGTGCGATTGGCAGTCGTGGAGGACACCATTCTGACTAAAGGGGGGGGGGGGGGGGGGATAACGCACACGTTATATTACACGCATTAACTTACACATACATTTTTCTCTCGTATAGCTTACAGACCATTACAGTTTGTGACCAGCTAAGCGTTCCTGCAACAATGGACTGCTTTTAATATAACATGGTTATGTGAAAAACACCGGTGGAAAGAGTTTTCATTGCTCAGAGTCTCGACGAGTGGATCTAAGAAATCAGGGTCAAGCCTGACTTATACATAATGACCAAGCGAGGCTACACTCGGCCGGATCGGCTCGCCAAGACGCTTAGCGCCGACGGCCCAATTGCACGGGCATCTCCCTATAACCGCAGTCGCAGGCCTATTGCGAGCGCCAGTGTAACGCGAACCCGTCTGCGTATCGAACCGCGTGGACCTCGTGTCTGCCACAGTCGCACCGGGCCGTTCGCGACCTTCGCTGGGCGCCGCTGCGGAGGCGGATGTGGGTCGTCTCCGGGCAACGCACTTCGCCCCAGGCGAGCGTCGGGACCACCATCACCGCGGCTTTCCCTAATCGGGTCTCTCTCCTCCCTTACTCGCGCTTTAGATCTCGAGCCGACGAAAGGACACATTAGGGCCGTTTGCCTCGAGAGCTTCGGGGGGGGGGGGGGGGGGGGGGGAGGTGAGGCGCGTGGAGTGGCTTGAACTGGCCGACCACGCTGATGACACGTGTTATTCTCTCTTCCAGGCGCCACAGGGCGTGCCGTAGTACGTCGCTCCTTAGTTGTTGTTTTTTTGTGTTTTTTTCCGACCCGCCATCAGTGGATCTGCCAACCTCGAAAGAATTTACTTAGTGTCTTAGACCGTTTTATAAACACATCATTTCTAGTTTGCCTACTGGGCATTCCTTTGACAGCGCCGCTGGTAACGGTAGTTCCGCTTTCATTTCCGCACTGTGGTGAAGGCAGGCGTGCTCGGTGGCAAATCTAAATGGAACGGCCAGTGCCGCAATTTTTTAAACGTAATTATAGTTGATTACAGTTGCCTTGCGTGTAGCTCGTTCTCGCTGGCCAGCAAGTTATTTGCGCCGTTTTTCTAGCCACTATGTCCTATACGCTTCTTCTCGCGTCGTGTTTTACCTGCTCCTCGGCTAGCATTTCGCACGGCTGCGGCAGGGAATGCTATCGGAGCAGCCCTACAATGCAGCCTGGGTGGGAGGCATCTTTAGGAACCGCCGACAAGCAGACGCTTAAGAAAGGGAACAGGGTAGGCAAATTTTCCGAAAAAAATCGATTTTTTGTTTTTGTGCAATTTAAAATCTTTATTCTTTCCTTAACATGGCACAGTGTTTCATTTGCACGCACGCGAAAGATTTACCTCAAAATCAACATTTTTCGAAACCTAGGCAGCATCCAGCCACGCCCCCTTTGACACATGCTTGGGATCTTTGCCTCTCCTAAACTGAAAAATTTTTTTTTTTTCACCGCCTATCTTTTGTCACGTTTAGCGGAATGGCTGTCACTCATCTGGCAACAATGAAAACCTTCCTAGCATATTTCACTTAGCCAAACGAATCCTAAGACGCAGCTGGATTACTCGCAACGCGCGGTGTTTTGCTCGTGCTTTGGCGTGTTTTCGCGGACAATCGAATTTATTTATACTTTGGTGCTTGTCATTTAGCGGTAATGCAATGACGAAGCCAAAGAAATGCTTTAAAAAAACGTCTCTTCCACGGAAACCGGCACAAGTCGACCTCCAGTGACGCCAATTCTCCGCAACACAATCCAGGAGTGGGCGCCGCGGCCACCACGTGAGCGTCTGCATCGAAGCATTCGCGCTCGGCGGAACGCTCGAAGCAGAACGCCGGCGTTTCAGCAGCTCTCAAAGCCTGAACTTCTCCAGAAATGTCTCCATGGAAAAACTCACAACGCAAATGAGGCGTTCAACAACGTTGTATGGGAGCGCGCTCCGAAGAATGTCTTTCTTGGCCTCAAGACGCTGAAAATAGCGACAATGCATGCTGTGCTAACCTTTAATGACCGCAGCATTGCTCGAGCCGACATTTTGAGGTCATTCGGAGTTTCTCCAGGACGGTTCACAGTCCAGTGGTTGCGCGAAGTTGACCGGCGGCGACTGTACTTTGCAGAGATGGCTACACGACTGGTAACTAAGGAGGCCCGGAAAACAAGGCAGCTCGCACAGAAAAGAAGTGTTGACGATGGAGGAGACTACCAGGCTGGTGGCTATTGAAAAAATGCGCCAGAATTTCTTTCTATTGTCCTATATTGCAATAAAGCTCTTTCTTCCACTTCAAAGCCAATTATCTCAAAACACCAAATTTTGCTGCATTTGACCCTTTTTTTCAGAAACTACAAGCACTAGGGCGATAATATTTTCCAGATATTGAGAAAACATTACAGAAAGTCTACTGAACCAGGATTATAAATATTCTTGTAGGGAATTTTTGTTTACAGGCTATTTACTGCAGATTTTGGCTCTAAAATTTGGTGGGTCCAGTAAAAAAATGAAAACAAAAAATATAATCTTTAAAAAGAAGACATCCTGGTTCAGTAACACTACCTAACATTGCCGATTACAATGCCACCAAAATTAATGTTCTAGCCCCAGCGGATCACGAGAAAAAGGGTCACAAACATAGCCTAAAATGCATGGCAAGAATAGGACCTACCCTGTTCCCTTAAGAACTCGCTAAGTCTGTGAAAAGTCGTTTATACAGCTTCATTGCCTTTGCTGCGTCAGTCGCTCCGGTTGGTACACACCTGTGAAATTTTGTTTTACGTTCTGAAGTCTAGAAAATTTTCTGTGGCTGTCAGCGAGACTGCTCCCCCCCCCCTCAATCTGAACTCAATTCAATTTCAAGTAATCCTTTTTTATATACTAGAGCATGCGATGCAAGTTTACTGTTTCGACCTTTTGTCAATACAAAAGGGGCTTATGAGGCCAGACACATACAAAAAAAGGAAGAAACAAGGAATTATTGAAAGTATAAAATTGTTTTTTCTTGAAATACGGAACAAAATAAAAAGACGTGATTCTGTTACCTTTTTCGAAATGTTAATCTACTGAGCTCCTAAACTCTTCAAACATAAAGACATGACATGGCGCGAGATTTGTAAATGAATAACTGAATCGATAGGAATATAGTTTTTATTACTTTATAAAGCCTATTGCAATATAGAATAGTGATCACTGCGTAAAAAAGCTAATTGCAGGTGCTTTGCTTAAGGGATGGTGTTTATTATGATCTTTCATGAAATAATAGTGTACCTCGCCTCTAGTTCTATAACTCAGTCGTGCTGTGTAGGAGAGCGGACATTTTAAAATTCTGTTTAATTAGAAAAAGAACAATAGAAGCTGCTGATATACCACAAATAATTGTAAAGCCTAATTCAAAGAAATGCCTGAAGCGCCACGTAAAATGAACGGTTATTTACACGACGACAATAATTACAGGGACAACTTTGCCAAAGGCACGCACACATTGATAACCACGAGAACAATGAAGCCGGCGAAGGCACAAATACGAGTATAGCACGACTGCTAACACATTTAAATTCGGAATAAAATCCTGGTTGGAATACATCTCTCCCTTCTGCAATTTATTTTTTTCCTGGCCAAGTAAAGCGCACTAATTATACTCCCTACAGATGCCGCGAAATATCTGAAAGAACTGCCCTTAATAGCAGTCACCATTAAGAAAACTGAAGCTTCTCTGGTGGAATCAGAGAGAGAGAGAGAGAGAGAAAGGCAAAGGAAAGACAGGGAGGTTAACCAGAGATTATCTCCGGTTGGCTACCCTGTACTGGGGGAGGGGAAAGGGGATGCAATAGGTGAGAAAGAAAGAAGGATAAAAAAAAGGAAAAAAAAACTTAAGCACACACACGCACGTACACACGAACTATTTCTGTGGGCACTGTCACGCAACCCGCAAAGGCATTCCTAGTCTTACGCAGTGTCACTTTACAGTCCTGCGCCACACAGTGTACTGGTGGAATCAGAAATGTTGAAAAAAGATGGGAAGCCAAGGCTTTTTTTTATCAGGAATGAAACGCGAGCTGACGATGTCGTTGCCGTGGTTCTATTAAGTTCGTCAAGTTTCTATCAGGCTTGCGCTGATTTTAGAACCATGCGAAAACCAACTTCTTGCAATATAGTGATTTTTAAGAACTGTAGCCTATGAACAATGAATCAGCAAGTTCGTCACAAGGCGCGCGGTGGCCACTGCTCAACTTCCTCGTTCATCTGTGGGCTTTCGATAAGCTTCCCTATATGTAACTTCCGTTAGTTCCTTTATTTCCTACAAAGGGTCCCAATCTTCTCGTTTCCTGGAAAAATAAATCACCTTACTACACGCTGCATCATTCATTTTCAGATGCGTCTTACTCGATCTCCGATGCAAGGCCAGATCTCATTGATCAAGCCGCCGAGCTTTACCACGGAACTCCGGCACTGTAATGAACCGGTCGAGTAGACACACGAGATACAGCCGTTCCACTTACGGCAAACCGAACGAGCCTTGTGCGTCCAGCGATTCTCTTCGCGACCGCGCGTCCAATCACATATCTCGCCGGTCACGGCCAGTTGTACGCTACCTTGATAAATCGCTCGCATCGCCCGGCGTCAGCCGTAACGGTTCGTAGTTAATGGCCGCGACCAAGCTCTCGCTGTGTCTTCATTCCGCGGTATCGGGTCCGCGCGCTATGCGGTGGCCGCAGCTCGCCATATCTCACCGATACAGACGCGACGCGACGTGCCTGTGGCCGCTTCTCCGACGAATTAGGCGCCGACCGAGCTCCCAGAGGGGCCGTTTCGCGGCCGTCTAGGGATTAGGCGTGGCCGTATGCGCCGAGTCGGCCGGTGCTGCTGCTTGAAAGAAAAGCGTCTGGCTGGCCGGCAGTTTCGCTCGTCAACTTCTTGCGTTAGAAATGCAGAGGTGATTGATGTGAGCAAGATTTCTTAAAACTTCTTTGCTGACTCCTCTAGCCTCTACGGTTGTTTCACATTTAGACTTGCACTGCTTTTTACACAGTCCGGAATTTTCTGGTTTCGTTCGGCTCTCGATGTGCGCGTTTATACTCCGTCGTCATGGCAACGACTCAATGAAATCGGTGTCGTGCAACGAATGAAACAACCTCTGCACGTGCTTAGCCAGACCTACAAACACGACTGTCAGTCTTCTACGGAGCTGTCGTCGGGCCAGTGGACGCGCTAAACGTGATATTTGTGGATTGCGTTGTCTTCAATGTTTCTTTTTTCAGCTGGATAGATTTTGGGTTATTAATCCGTGCGGGGCAATTTCGTAAGACTCAGTTGCAGTTCCTTGCTCCGCTTCCCTCTGGATCGAGTTTAATGAGAGATTTACGATTATATGGCATGACACTCCGACAGCTTCCCTACACATACGTACAACTTCCCTACACATACGTACAACTTCCCTACACATACGTGCCCGCAAGCGCACGCATGCACACCGGCACACACGCACACATGCCCACGCACATACATACACACAATACGCAGTATGGGAACTGCAGGTAAGCGTAGGTTGAATTCAATGTATCAATCCTCTAAAGAAAATGTGTTTTGGCAGGTGTTAATACTTTTGCCAAATTTGGGGGAATTCGCATGTTTACCCTGCCTTACAGCGATGTCGTCAACGTTTTAGCAAGCATTTAAGTAATATACCCATCATTCTGCAGTGCTTGCCTATCTCACACCTGATCTCTTGGATTCAGTTTCCGGGAACAAGAGTTTCATTGAATAATTTCCACCACTCAGTGTGGAGTGTACAGCGGCACTAAAGCAAGCCCAAAACGTGTTTTTGCAGCAGAAATTGTGAACTAAGTTCTCGGAAGACGCGTGCCAGCTTCTGGACGTTTGTTACGCGAGCGTGTTTTTTACGTACTACCCGCCACACTTTCGGGAATAAGAGCACATGCATTGAGCTATTAAACAATAAAATTATGAAATCATATTCGACGAAACCGAGAACGAATGAGTTTAGAGCAGGAACCTGTGCGCCGCCTTGAAAAGCGCATTGCCGGAAAAATTACTACCATACTGAAGTTACGCTTAGCGCAAGTTTCTCCCTTTGCGCAAGCAGCTTTCCCACTGGGTAAGCTTACGTACTGCCCAAAGGCTGTGCGCAAACAGCGTTACATTTGACGCCAGAGCGAACAGTCGAGCGACAAAGTTCAAAAACTTCAGAATAGTGGCTATCGGGGCCTGTTGGTAAGAACACATACTTTAGCAGATAGCGCAATAGAACGGTACACAGAAAAGAGGCACACGACGCAGCCGCGTACTTTCAACAGGTATGTTTATTGCGCGTGCGCGGAATGTTCCTTCAAAACGAAGGAATGTGCATTGTCTCATGTCTTGCAACTGTACAGAGTGACCTATTACTAGCCCGTTACTGCAGTGACATCGAAAGGAACCTCCCAACGCTCCACGCCAAGAAGGTGTTCAGGTACGTCAACGTCTACCTCGTCTTCATTAAGGCGACCGAAGACGATCATGCTTCAGTCGTACAAGCCGTCAACAAAAGTTTTGCAGATAATGTGAGCAGTCTCACGCTCACAAAGGAGTTACCAGAGGACAATACCTTGCGTTTTCTGGACTTTCTCCTTTTGTTCACGAAAGAACGTGTATGCTGGAGGTATGCACCCCGCTCAGCAAAAAACCTCTTGCCTCCGTCGGCGGCTCACTGAAGGTTAGTGAAGAGGGGAATCGTAAAAGCCGTCTTCAGTAATGCACTGCAAAGATCGTGCATACAGGAGATTGAAATGGCCTTTGAAGGCCAGGCACAGCGGCTTTTGGGGGCTGGTTTTCCGAGCGTCCTACTCATAGAGCTAGCGGAAGACATGGTAGCGGAAATGCACCAAAGCCACAATCTTGCTCTGCATTGCAGGTCGTGTAAATGCATCCCCTATTTTACAAAAGTCACCGTCATGCAAAAGCACGCTGACTAGCGCACGCGGTGAAGTTATCCAGGCATTTGCCATCATCCATCGTGGTCCTTCATGCATCAGATCACCATCCATCCAGTTATTAGACGAGCAAATCGCGTATCGGCAAATTTAACCCATCTCCGCCCACCTGCAATCTCAAGTTATTCTTCTCATGTTTTTCACGCCATTCATGTTCCCAATCTTACTTTTCTGTGTATATAGTCCACGCTCGCACAATAAACAGACTTGTTGGAAGTCAGCGCCTGTGTTGTGTGCTTTCTTTCTGTGTCCCGTTTTTTCGCTGTTTGCTTGAGTACGAGTTTAAAAGTTTGCCACTGGACAGTGCACTACAATATTGCATAAAGAGAGACAGAAACCTTTAACGATACGAAATGCAGAGAGGTGGGCTTGAGTGCGCTGAAATGCTTGATGATTCTACACTGGGTGAAACTGCCCTCTGGCAAAACGTTTCATTGCCAGACGGCCCTGATATAGGATTTCCTACGCTCGACACAAAACATAACGGGTTCTGCTACCTGAGAGTTGCCTCTTTTGAGAGAACGTACAATAGAAGAATTAGGTAGACCCAACAAACATATTGGAACATAGAAGTGAATTTTAAATGGTGCTCAATAAAATGTCACACGCCTAACGGGGATGAGTAGAACTGTATTTAATTTTACCCTAGGCTTATCTACTAAAACGCTTATCTTTGTCTCCCAGAAAGGTCACAGGATTAATGACTTGCGATGTTTGTGTGTATTCACTGCACCGCTCGCAAGCAATGTCAAAACCTGTTACCCTTCTGTTAGTGTTTCGTCGGTATGGTATATGCTTCTCTGAGTGTTCTGTATTTTAATTATCGTTTCAATCTATGTAGTTTCTTGTACCTATCACTTACAAACATCTGGCCTTTTCTGTAGCCAAGCTTCCCATGTTTCACATATAAGAAAAAAAAATGAGAAGGCTGCTATTAGGGCTAACGTTGCTTTACTAAAAATAATAATTGGATTTGTTTAAAAAAACGCCCACGCAAAAGCCTGTCACGCATACTTCGACGACGTATGTTCCTAGCTACACACCTCAAACGCGTTTATATCCCTAATAATATAACTGAAAACTGATAATCTTTGTAGCAGCGTTTACCCTAGAGCTACAATTGGCAAAAGTCATTGTTCAAAGGCTTTAAAGCAAGCCTACATGGCGGCTACATAATAGCGGAAGCCGCTATAAAACCTAGAGCTTTTCAACAAGCTTTTAAATGTTTCAGCATATTGACACAAGCGCTCCCATTAATTTTACATTGGTATAGTAATGCGACGCAGGAACGTGGGGCGCTGCTACAGTGACATCCATAACTGCAAAAAAAGGAAACGTCACGAAAATGCAGATGCTAACGCAAAGGCACCCGGAAAGAGGCGAAATGCAAAATATTTCTGTCGCGGCGCGCACATATGTGTGCGTGACATGTTTTCGCCAGTCCTGTCGAGTTGTGGTAGGCGATAACCACGAACACAGCGCTGTGGGTTCACTGAACCCCCGTTCACCTTCTGTGCTTCATTATAATACATTGCGCAAGTTATTTCTGCACACGCCTGCTTGACTACGGACATTACCATGTTCTACGGGAAGTTAGAGATTTTGTCCTCCTACAAAAATGGTGAAGGAGTAGTTTTTATTGGGACATGTTGTATGGCGAGTTCGTTTCTGATGCGGAGCAAACGATGAAGACGGCAATAAGCAGAGAAACAAAAAGCGCGGATAAGAGAGAGAACAGCACAGGCGCTTATAGTTTTTTTTTTTCGTACAAGGTGATGCCTGCAGCAAATAATTGGCTTCTGCGGACTTTGAGGAGGTGATTAAATTCTATTTATGAATAAATGCGACATCAATGAATGAATGAAGACTATGAATCTAGACCAAGTTTTTCTTCTATTACTAGGAATCACTAGACCATTCACAAATAACCACAATAACTGTCTTGACGTTCTTTAACAAAATTTTCAATGCCTCGGAAATCAATTACATTACTCTGACAAAATTTTTAACAGTCCGTCGCAATTTTGAATGTACAGTACGCACTTTCCATGAGTGCTACCAATTTTTTCCCCGATACATTTTAAAGGAACCTGCTTCGCTGTCCTGTCCAGCAATCTAAAAAATGAGTTATCTTGAATAGATGAAACGACCGTAAAGCCTTCATGTTATGCACAGACGTAAAAATTCATATCTCGGCAAACACCTCTTGCATATCTCTTGCATCCTATTGGCTCCCCCCTTCCTTTAACTATCCAGTTCACTAAGAGAAGAAGATAAGCTGACAACACCTTTCCGGATCCAGAAATTGTGTCTAGGAGGTGCTCACGACTTAACTATTTGTAGATATAACCACATAAAAATCTTGCAAATATTTGCGACATACAACGGAGGGAAACATTTATCCATCAGTGGCTGCTTAATTTCTAATGACTTTATAGGTTTTGCGCCAAGCAAAAGAACAAATTGCAAGGCCCATGCTGTTGTCTGTGTGTTTGTTCTGCAGCATCTGGACAATAAAACGATGCAAAATAGCTAATACATTCATTTGTTTCATGTGCATAACTACTTGACCTGGCAACGCAAGTGAAGTTTATATGAAAATGGTAACTTCAAACGATCAGCAGTGGTGAAACAAGAGAAGTATGTCGTGTTTGACAAATGCTGATTATTACCAAAAATCCTACATTCGCAGTTTGTTGTACATTGAGTTTCCCGTAAGAACAGCGGATACTTAGTTGGACACAAATACCTAACGACCGGAATAACCAGGACACCATCGCTTTGTGTCATGGCTTCTCTTAATACGCAACCAAAGAACGAAAAGCAGAAAATTTGCGTGGCGAAATATCAGCAAACGGCTAAAGATCATGCGAACGCTACCAGTATGAATGTTACGCAATTATTTATTTACAGATGCTGTCTGATTTAGCAGGAAATTTACTCAATACTGGCAAAAAGTGTCCAAATATCGAGGGCCTTTATCAAGTGACTGAGCTGAGCACTTCGATTAGCAACATTTAACATTTGTCGTCATAAGTATCATTCAGTCAAATTCTAAGTCTTTTAAGCGCAATAGTGATAACATCCTATGGGAGATGAAAGGTGAGTTCAGTGGGAGTACCGGCAGAGCTATAACGGTTGCCTATAACACATGCGCGTCTTTCTTCAAAATAGTACCCAGTGAAGCATTAAGTCACTTCTCGTCCCATAGCAAATGAGAGAACAAACCAAACTTAAATTGCATTTGGCACGTTGCCAGGACTCCCCACTAAACATCCTTGTCAATAATGTTGATTGTGTTCTTCTAAGTTAAAGAACTGCAATTTATTTCTGGATACACTGAAAGGACATGGTTTTCAAAAAAACGTAAATCATAGAAAATAATAATCAGGTGCCACATCAATATACACAGCATAGTTGAATGAAACGCAGACATGATTCAAAGGTGGTGCCCAAATATACGAGAGCGTTGGTAATTTCACGCAATAACACAGCTCACTTTTCTTGCTGCAAATAAGAGTGTGTGACACGCCTATGCCGATAGCAATCTTTCCACCACCTCAAGCGTAAAATTTGCTTTTCATAGTGAGAATTAAATTCTATTAATAAGAGTTCTTTTTTGAGCGATAGCAGTGCTGCTCACACAAGAAATATCATGCCTGACACGTGGAGAAAACATGCTATGTACATCTGTACTAACAGCAGTCAGAGACTTAACAAGGGTCTTTGACCACTCTTAGTGAATACCAAAAAAAGGAGTAATTTTCTTAATCACTTCACCAAGCAAATACGTCAGGTGTACTGACAACTTTAGCATTTTTTTACGTTCTCTGGTGCGCTAAAAGCAGTACCACTGTTTCTGACAACGGCTAACAATATATTATGGGCACGCAACCAGACTTCTTCGAAGTAGCACTTCAGCACACCGCCGGCTGCTCCCAGGCGATGGAAGACGAAATTGAGTTCGGACATGGCAATTCTTCTGGCACTTCGTTTTCACTTCGTTAATAGCTGCATGCTTTTAAAACATGACTGTTACACCTATTACACCAATAAATATACCGGAGGGTATTTGTGTTACTACTTTGTTTTAGATTCTTTCAAATGCCCAACACAACTGTCGCGCAGAATAAGCTTCGTTTTTTTTTTTTTAACTTTGACTTCCGTTGGCACTATAAAGGTGGCTGCTCTGTCAATACAGCCACCTCATCTGTCTATGACACCGCAATAAGAGGCGAGAAAATTGGACAGCTTTCTAACATCGAAAGTCATAATAGTTAAACCAATCAATTTTTATCACAGTAACGGGGATGCTCACTTAACCGAATTCATAAAAAAGGAAAGAAGTTCTGCTCGAGTCAACTTCAAGTGTTGCAGCCGAAGCCAAACCGAATGCAGAACGGTATTCTTCAAGCTGTCGATCATTAACACCAAAAGCACCTTGAGAATACTTAGCAATGTCAACTGATCTGTTTGCTTGCCACCTGGCAAAAATCGTTTGCGTTTTGTCTGTCAAATGTTTATCCATGTGCTGTTTACATGTGTTAGAGCATTCGAATGTTGTTGTTGCTCGTACGAAGTGAGGTTTTGGAACCAAGGATAATGATATCTGCAAAGGAAGCATTACCTTTTGCAATTTGTTTGCTTTCTGCTGTACGGTTTAATTGTGGTTTCATATTATTCAACTCTATTATATTATTCCGTAAACTGCAATTGTGGCCATAGTTACGGCCATGCTCATTTTTAGATTGCAGGAGTAACCCGCGATCTGCATCCTGAATAATGTTGACTAACTCGCGGACTTGACGTTTTTTCGGGCAAATATAGATGATTTCTAAACACTTCTCGACTGCGCGTTAGAGTGCATTTAAAATGACTGTGCCGATTGTTTCGCTATTTCACCCGACTGCTTTTGTTAACGTGTAGAAAGCTGCAGTGTTGGTCGAAGTTGGTTGACATCGAATTCGCTTCTATTTACAACAAAGTCGGACGCATTAATTGTGTCATCCTATAAGGTGAATAAGCTAATTCCATCGTTCTGTTCATCACATTAAAAACTTGTGAAAAGGCAATTAGCAA
The DNA here is from genome assembly GCF_023375885.2 of Dermacentor andersoni. NCBI lineage: Eukaryota > Metazoa > Arthropoda > Arachnida > Ixodida > Ixodidae > Dermacentor > Dermacentor andersoni. The sequence continues at coordinate 60,916,212 of NC_092823.1, read as the reverse complement.
AATGCGCTTCAGTAGCCCATTCAGACATTCATATGGTTTCTTTACGTCCGACGATAATATCCATTGTAAAAAAAAAATTAAAAGGTGTGCACTTAAATTTAACGGAAGGAGTCATGTTGCACCTACTATAGCACGACACATGGCACCGGGCTCAACTACGATTTGCACCTGTAAAAGTGTTCCGAGTGATGTCACCTTTAAGCATCACAATGAAAGCTTACGAGTTCCAATCGCGAGCCCATGTTACCGATAGTGAGTTCCGGTTGCGTACAAAGCACGGAAACGTCCAACTTAAGAAATGGTGCCGTGTTTAAGTGCATTAGATCTTTCTTTTCAGCACTGCGGCCGTTTCTATACATTTAGTTTTTTTTTTTTCTGGGGCGTGGCACGAGGGCATATGCATTCAATAATTTTCCTAAAATGGCTAATTAACGGTCGCTATGGTCAAGTGTGAGACGCCCATTGCTTTTTCCGCGTGCCAAGCGATTTTTCAACACTGTATCGAGGGCAACCTTTGCACAAAGGCCCCGTACTTGCATGTTTTATGCCAGATGGCACATTACCAACACTCCCCACGTCGTGGCTACAAATCATCAAGCACAAAATATCTCTCCACGATAATCCGGCAAGTAAATAGTGTTGTCAAGCCATCGCTGTTCTGTCATATTCATTAATTCTTGTCAGAACTTAACAGAAACAAATTGCGTGGGTACAACTTACCTGCACTAAGGAAAGGTCACCGACGTCTTTCGGATGGCTCTTCTCACTGCAACTCGCAAGGAAATCCGTCCGGCGTCGTAATCCACACCCGACCGAACCGCGCACTACATATGTGTGTATATTTCTTTTATTTTGTTTTCGCGCACCACTTCAGTCGGATCGAGAATCACTGCGTTGCACCTTGCAACGGCCGTCTCGGATTCGTTGATTTCTTCGCTGCCCAACTTTTACGGAGCAGCGAATGCCAAGAGCGCCCACAAAGAACAGTTGCGTCGTTTCCCGACACAGCTACTGCGACATCGAAAACAACGCCGATCACGAGGAGGCGCACGCACGAAAACACACAGCGCCCACGAGGATCTCAGGTCACATCACCCTTGGTTACGTCACCAGTTCGGGAGAAAGCTCTTTCCCGGCCTGAGCGCATGCGACGAGCTGTTCTATCTGCTTTCTTTCTTTCCGTTGGCTCGAAGCAGACGACGCGCGCACCTCGGTGTAGCAGACGATACGGGCCGGTGCCAGCCGGCGTAGCAGAAGCAGCTTTCACCGGTCGAACTGTTTTTGCATTGTCACTTGCGGAGAGCGATGCACAAAAAAAATCCAGGACGACGTCGCCGAGATTGGGAAACGGACATCGGTGACGCCCCAAGAAAACCAAAGTCAAAAAGGAAAACGAAAGGAAGGAACAACAAAAATAAAGTGGGACGAAGCACCGCCGCCCCAGCGGCCACGCGGCCAAGTCTCAACCCCGCTGCTTGCAGGCCTAGCAACAGGCGACTGGCGGACGCCGGGCACCTGGGTCCGCCTCGACGGAGCCTAGGGAAACGCGCTGCCCGGGGAAAAAGAAATTAAAGCGAGATTCTAGGGATCGCGGAGCGAGCGCCACCCAGGAGGTTGGCTTCGAACTATTCTACCGACTGGATCGGGAGCTCCGCGCGGAGATTTGTGTTGCTGCTCTTTTCACTGGTTTTCTCGTTTCTAAATTTGTTTCTCGCTGGGCGCGACTAGAACGATGTCGCCAACTGTGCGACGCGCGGATGTTTAAGCAGCTGGTGGCTTCCTGCGCCGAACGTTTCTTGGCGAAGACGGTTGAATCTATGGTGAATTAATTTCAGTTGAATTGGAACTACCTTGTCGCCGCGTTTTTACGTTCTACGAATACATTATAATGGTGTAAAGTGAAGATGTGTCACGTTAGGAGCCGCTTTTAACAACTGTGCGTTAACAAGTCAGGTGACTCGGGAGTAGTAGTTGTACAATATCTGAAACTCAAAGCGTGAAAGGCATTTGGGCGATGCCGTAATGTGTGATACCTAAATTATGTCTTCGAGGCCATGGCCATAATGTAGAAAGGCTTGTCCGTGGGTACCTTGGGGTGGGGATTGTGGCGATGCATCTGCCGGCCTCTTTTTGCTCAAGCATGTGTAATCGCAAATGGAAAACAAAGAACTACGCATGAAGGCATCGTAGCGGGACAAACGCGGAAACGCCAACGGTAACAAGTATGTCAACGAGCTTTTGCTTTCCCTGTCAAGGAAGGAGCTCGATTTTCTATCACGAAATAAGTTCCAGGCGATTTGGGATGTCCTTTTGCAGATTACAATTTTTGAGTCTTACTTGTGTCGCTGTTTCCTGTTTTCCTGACAAAAGTGCATTTCTAGCGGCGCTCAAAGAAAAAAGTTTTCAGTTTTTTTAGTTGACCATTCTCTGCGTCCATTCTGCCATCCTGGTCTAATGCTTTTGCGGGAAAATTTCAATTTACCTTGCAGTAGTTATGCCGTTCAGTAGATGTGGTTAAGGATTCGCAATGATTTCGCCAATGTTTTCGTCCGAGCCAGGAACATGCGCAATGTGTCCATTTGACAAATCTTTGCAACAATGTGAAACAGCCATGCATTGCAAGCCTCTGTGTCCAGGGCCTGCAAGTTCAGTTGAGAGCCGCGGTGGTCATCAAAGCGACAACGTTGACCGCACTATTGTTCAGTGCCTGAAACACACCTTAGAAAGAACAACATTAATGTAGTAAGTAAACAGTTTATCCAAGCGCACCTTTACAATAAAATATTACTGGAACTGTGAACATCGTCCGCATAAAATGCGTATATATTCTTGAAGTAGTATTTATTAGACACAATGTTAAATCAGCTTCAACAGGGCTGTCCTGCATATTTCAGGTATGTTATCTTATTTATTATATACTGCAGACCACAGAGTCCAAGCAGGTGGCTAGTTTCAAGATTACAGAAAGAATACAAATATTAACAATGGAAACGGTTTCGGGATTAGCATAATAACAGGCTTAATGAAACACAACATAACAGCAATGTCATCTGTTTCAAGATTGCCTAAGTAAGGCATAATACAATACAAAAGAATACTAAGGAATAACAACCGAAGCAGTTTCTAGATCAGGGGAATAACAGCGCTACACTGAGAAGCATAAAATTGTGAAAATTGCGATAAATTGTGGGAAAACGGTCTGAAGTGACGGACGTAACAGCCCCCGCACGAAGTTTGGGTGTTGAATACAGACAAACACATCGCGAACATCCCGCAGTGGCAATCGTTTCTGCAAAGAACGAGGGCAAATCATGAAATCTTTGCCCCTATTTTTTTAATATATATTACGGCTGTGAAGGCGAAACCAACATATCCATTCCCAGCGGTGGACTTTTCTTGACCAGCCCGGCCTTATCTGCCGGTAGCTCCGCAGCACGGCGCTGCGGTCAGTTGTTGCAGGTGGCGGTTATGCTGCACACGTACAAGGCGTACGAGCAACGAAGTGTGATTTGTTTCCTTAGGAGCAAGCGAATAACGCCCATCGAAATACACAGGGAAATGCAGCCCACGTATGGGGAACAGGTGTCTCGCTTTGAGGAGAGTGAGGCGGTGGTGTTCTGAGTTTGCAGAAGATCGTGAAGACTTGCATGACAATGAGCGCTCAGGGAGGCCGCGTACGTCGCTGACTTACGACAACATGGCACAGGGGCACCTAAAATATAGTACTGCGATGAGATAAATGTCTGAACCGCTAAGGGAACTATGTGGGAAAATAGTATAACGTACGTGGAATAGTACGTATATTTGTAATTATCTTTAAGTACCTTATTTCGGCTAATAAAAAATAAGGACAAGGACTTTCTGATTAACCATAGTATCAAGCAGCGGCACGGCGCGAAAACAGGGGCAATTTCCATACAGAACCCTATGCGGCTTCCTCTCGCGGGAAGTCCCCGATTCCCGCAAGAAAGACTAAAGTCCCGTGCCCAAATGCCCCTGCACAAAATGCACTACCTGTAACGTCCCGATGTTTTGGCCTCCGAAATGCGTGAACAGACGCCACTACTCTCGCAGTCTGTGTGCACCACAACGCCTTGCCCTACATGCCCAACTGTGTGGTTGCACCATGGCTAAGTAAGACGTGATCGAGATGCTGAATACACGCGTATGCTTGCATTAATGGTGGGTATTTTGTATAAGACGTGCTGATCCCCAATTTCAATTTGTGTGATTTCCCGCGTATTAAAAAAAATCTACTATGGCTCAGCGGTTAGCAGGCCCGAGTTCCACATTGACACTGCTTCGTAACGTGGGTTCGAATCCCAGTAGAGATGGTCATGTAAAACCCTTCTTCACTCTATGGCAATAGTTAAGATGACGAGGTGGCCTAACGACTACAATAGTTATCGCCGTGTGTCGGCGATGACGAAAGCGGTCTTTGTTAGAGTAACAAGATCGGCGGACCATGTACGGACAAATCAAACCCAATCCACTTTCTTCTACGTCCCCCATGCTTTCTTAAGCATTCATTCCGTTTTCTTTTTTTTTTTTTACTTACGAATGTTCAGAGCGCCCGACTAGCGCATGAAATGTATGCCACATGAGCATTTTACTGAGCGAAAATAGTCACGAAGCCTACGATGAAAACCTAATTGCCCTTTTGAGAAACAATATATCTCATCCACATCTAATCCTAATACTTACGATACGCGCCTAAAGAAGCTTATACGTAGTAGCTTCCAGAGGAAACAAATATAATCCACATATAATAAGCGAAACGTACAAATTGCAACGCGCTGAATGTTGTTATTCTTTATACCGGGTGTTTCAGCGAACACATAGAAAAATATTTTAAAGGATGCCTGTGGCAGATAACACAATTCCAGTTCATGAGCGTCGAGGCGGACATTGCTTGTACAAAAAACTGAAATCGTAGCAATAAGTAGCAATAACGTAGCTGTGGTAATAACGTAATGTTTGCTTAAGAAGCGACCACGAGATCTTCACAAGAAGTACAGTACAAGGCTCCTGCCGCGATACTTTGCATCTTGAAGTGCTTCTTAGAAACCATCCAACGCTACTATTCGTTACATATTCGCAAGCTCTAGCAGGTTGAAACCAACCGTGCTTTTCGGCAGGCGAAGAAGCCGCCTCACCACGAAATCCGTTTTTCCGCTCCAGAAGAAAGCTTCACAGAGCTGTCGCCAGCCTACTCGGGAAAAATCTGGGAGTGTCCCCAACTAGAGCGGATATTACAGCTCTTTTCTCAAAGAAAGAGATGGAACTTCAAGCAGTATCAAGCCGCTGCTCTTCTGTCTTGCATAAATCAGGTCACGTTATTTTTTACTCATCACCTGTAGCAGGAATGCGACTTCTGGTAGCTCCATTCATTCGTTCCATTTTATTTCCCTTCGACTAAAAGCGGACGGGACTAAAGTTGCAGCAGTGACTTGACAGGGGTCCCGACTTTCTCTTACATGGCAGTACAGCCGTCGCTGAGAACGAACATAGTTCATAAATAACAAATACCTAGAACGCTGATCACAGTCGGTATGCTTACAAGAACATGGGTTTACAGCGCAAAGACAAATAGAAAACAAAAAGAATTTTCGTGCGAATAAGACAGTAAGAGGACACTGCTATTCTAGGGCAGTTTATCTCGACAGAAACACTTAATGGCTTTAATAGAAGCGCATAGAGTATAAAAAACATCCTAGAATGGTTTATCTATTAGTATAGGCATCGTGTAACGTAATGATTGTATATAACTCTATGCTCTGCGGGTGGGCACAGCCCATGTTGCTTTGAACCTCGTATTGTTTATACGTGTATTCTTTCAAGTTCGCTAAAGAGAGAAAATAATTTTCTCTATAATGGAGGAAGCATTTCTACATCTTCCTTAATCTGTAGTCAAATATATAAAACACCGGTAAAATATCATTTTTAAGAAAAAGTTCATATACAGGGCAGAGGCAAGGGATGTTTTCTGTACATCGGACAGCTCTCTTCCGAAGCATATGCAGCTTGTTTAGACTTGCAACGCCGGTTGTGCATCACGCAATACTGCTATATTCTAGAAGGGAGGAGACCGCGCTCGCACATTCAACTACCCCAGGGAGATCTGAGGTTAAAGAGACGAGGCAAGTTTCTTTGGCCTCCTCTGCGTTTGGATTATAGCACCGGATAGGTCACTGGTACTCGGCTCGGAAAATGAATGCAACATAGCTCGCCTCACCTTCAAGAAAATGGGAGACGTCACCGTCTTAATTTTCCCTTACACCAGCAAGAGATGACCTCTGGTAAAGCGTTGACTGGTCTATACGATGCCAAAGTTGGTCTGAACACAAGGGAAATAGCAAGGACGAGACAGAACACGCTTACCTCATTTGGCGCAAGAAAGGGAACGGGTTATTTAGCGGGGCGTTTAAAATTTGCTTGACTGAGTTGTTCTTGTAAAAGACCAAAAATTATAAAAACGAGCTCGGGAGCAAGCTTTTTCAGATGCATTCGATTTACCCCCTAATACAAGTCAGCTGGTGATCTCGCATCTTATTGCGAATGTCAACAGATCTTGCGTCAAGGACAGCTATGATAAGATCGATATGCTCGGCACGCTGCAAATTTGCTGGGCGCTCATGATAGTCGGCCGAATCATCCTAAAGTACCTCGTGAAGAAAGTGGCTACTACCTTATAATCGCTGTTCGACGATGTCATTGGCCTCCGCTTTCCTGGTTGGGATGCGTTTTCACTCAACTTGCGTATTCAAGATTGACTTACGGGTCTTGCGGGCTAAAACCACGATATGATTATGAGACACGCCGTAGTGGGGGACTTCCGATTATTTTGACAACTGGGGTTGTTTAACGTGCAACCAATGCACGAGCGTTCTCGCACTTCGCCAACACAGAACTGGGGCTGCCGCAGTCGGGATTTGATCCCGCGACTTCAGGCTTAGTAGCGCAACGCCAAAGACACCAAGGAACCACAGTGGGTTGGCTTGAGCATTGGAATCACTCGGCTCTGGCCAAAGGAGGTCGGTTTACAGCCATTTTCAATCAAATCATTAACCATTCCAACCAACTCGGACAGATATACGGATAGCACGTCTTATAAAAAGACGTCGGTATGGCCTGAGGGCCAGGAGCTGAGCCAGACTGCATTCCGCTGCTTGGGCGGCACGTTCGGTTCCCTCGTCGCTAGTGTTGACGTCATAAGAGGTGGATACTGAAGTTAGGGTTTGTATGTGCTGTGGGGCCGAATTCCCGTCCGCGGCCATTTATTCCAGGGCTGGCTCATCCCTGGTTTTATCGTTGGCTGTCTCGAAGCAGTAGGCTCTTTCCGCATCAGTTATGTTGCCCGATTGCGTCTCAACAGGCGAAGTTGCAAAGTGTGCCGCCGGGCTAGCACTGGTCGATACATCTGCGTTTTTGAAGACATCTGTCCTTTTGAAGAAACTGTCACTGTCGTGCTCGATAAGGAACTGGCTGTTCCTGAGTCGCACGCAATCAGCGGACGCGGGGTAGCCGGCGTACCAGGGGCACGGGGCAGCGCAGGCTTTGATCTCGTGCCCATGCTTTTCTCAGGGGACGGAAGGGATAGTACGTAATAAATGCGTGTCACCTTCCTAATATGTATTTTTGTCGACAGATTGAGCCACCTTCTTCGCATCTCGATTATACCACATGACAATGCGACCTTGAACAACGAGAAAATCGAGCTGGTGCTGCCGCAGTTCGAGTCGCGTGAAGCGGTTACCTGCCCCAGCGGTAGTGACCGTTGAATAGGGTTTGTTCACGCTCAGCAGTTTTATATAAACTGTCAGAACCATTGCAAGCGCTACCTCTCCAACCAACAAATGGACACGCAATACACAAACATTGAATTACGTGGGGTCCAATACTTGTAACAGAAACCGAGGATACGTAGACTACTATGGTGCCTCGGGTCTTGAGCTTTGACGCGGCCCTTGCTGATGCCCCACTGGCCCAGATATGTATTTCTCTCATGCGCAGCAGGAACTTTCGGCTCTTCGACCCGGTGACATTGCGCCGATAACATCATTCATGCTGGAGCCTTCAGGCGCATCGAGAATGAGGCATTGCGCCTTTTGCGGGAATGTCCAGAATAGAAACCTTACGGCATGTCAACACGCCGGTCACCACTGGCGGAGACTGTGACGCTCGGGTTAGAGGTCTGACCCATGGAAACTTCCTGGCGGCTCTCGTGGGGCGTTATCCGGCTGTGGACGGGGAGCAACCCGGACAGAGCGGTATTGAACATCAGCACACCACCAGACCCCTTTACCCTATTACAACTTCTACCTCAAATACAGAGTAAAAGTCGCTTCGCATTTCGTGCAAAGCAGCTTCTGAAGAGGAACAACGATGTGATGCTGAATTGTACTGCAGTATAGTGGCTAGCCGGGCTTGTTGGTACGAACACATTCTTTAGCAAACAGCGCGAATAACGGGACACAGAAAAGAGGCACCCGACACGGGTGCCGTGTCGTGTGCATCTTTTCTTTGTTCCGTTATTCACGCTGTTTGCTAAAGAATCTGAATTGTACATTTCTACAGGTGTCTTTTCGGGCACAATTCTTTTAGTTTGAGCCGGGCAGAAGTCTTCTAAGACGATTATCCCAAGCGCGCCTTATTTGTGTTTATTGCCTGCTTTTCTTTAGACAGCAGCATCTCCTGGATTGGCTCTCGAAAACGTCCAGATACACACGAAAAACTAGGTCTGCTCGGACAAAAATGCTTCGCATTCAAACGGCCTTTTTACTGATAGCCAAAAGTAACGCATGGCTGAGAATTCGCGCGGCCATAGCCTCCGAGGCTGCCTGACACACGCTGAAAAAAGTTGCAGTGCAGTTGTTTTTTCGCGAGAGGCGATACATTGGTTGCGATAGCAAGGTATTAGACAAATTGCGAAGTCAAGTTAACATGTTTATGGCCTGTAAAATTTGCAGAAACATTCGTAGACTAACTAAATAACGCCCCATGGTATCACCAGTGCCAACCTTGGCCATTTGGCCACACTGCTTATCGGTGTCCTAGCTGTCGGTGTCCTTTTTCTCGATTAGCTTTGAACACTCACTAGCTTCGAACCACGAGAAGCTTCAGGCAAGACCACACGTACGCTTGACAGCGCGCGATCCTTTTTGGCCATTTTGAAAGACGTCGCTTAGCATTGAGCTATCGAAAGCGCTTCTAAACGCGCAATTTAAATTTGGCTATTGTCCGTCGGTCAAGTTAGTGCCGGACAAAGGTGGTCCGCCCCACGTAGCACGGTCATAGAGAAACGCATTATCGCGAGCGTGCACTCCAGCGCCGTCCTGCACATAGGGAACGTTGCGCACAGTTGCACGTAGCTGCGTCTGCTATGTAGCGTAGATTGCGCCACCGTCGCAGGCTACCACGACCAGCGTCGTCGTAGAGCGTCGCACGCGTAATGCAACAACGTGGGATCGTTCCCCACCTGCGGCAAGCTGTCTTTTTCATCCACTTTCATTGCCATTAATTCATCATTTCTTGAATTCGGTAAGTGAGTACGAGTAATTTCCCCTATGTTTTCCTTGGTGTCTTTGTTTGTTGGCTTCTGATCATATGATTAATAAAATTGGGCCCCTCGCTTAACCCCCTTTCTTCTCGCTCTTACACGACGAGGGTCTCGAGTCCGGCCACATTGATGCCTTCAGGTAGCATGTGCGGGTTTATTGACTAGTTGCCTTCACCCAGAAAGATCACGTACTCCTGACGCCGGCGGCAGAAAGGAAGTTCCACATCCGCCGCCAAGGTTTGTGAGTGGTGGCGCTGGCTAACACTCGTAAAGTTAGTTCTGCTAGTAACACATGAATACCCAAGAAAGTGGATGGGAAAACCACGCCGACGGTATCTCAATTGGTCAGAGCATCACACACGTAATGCGAAGACGTGGTATCGTTCCCCGCCTGCGGCAAGTTATTTTTTCATCCACTTTCATAGGCATTAATTGATCATTTCTTTAATCAATTGCTCATCACTAAGCATACAAGCATGTTGTTTGCCGCGATTGACGATACAGTATTCGGTTCAATAAATGCATGCTTTGTTTGCTTGTGTGCTTTTTGTTTGGCTCTTGATACGACCAGTAAAAACACTTACCAACCCTTATCGGTTGTTATCAACCTGAACAAACTCAATACAGCCATTATCAACCTTTATTGGTCGTTTTCAACCAGATCAGACTCGATCAGACCCTCATAAATCCTTAGCCGTCGTTGTTAACATTATCGAAATCGCTCTGACCCTCATCAACCTTTATTTATTTATTTATTTTCACACTCTCAAGACCCGAGGGTATTACAGAGAGGAGTGTTCTAGCAATAGATTGTTATTCGCAGCTTTAAAGGCGGCAGGGTCTTAGATTGTAGCGATGGAGGCTGGAAGGTTGTTCCAACCACTGCTTGTTTGCGGCAAAAAAGAGGCATGGCATGTATTAGTGCGACATAAAGGAATTTTCACCTTGAGTTTAGGATCGACCCTAGAGGACACTTGGTGTAAAAAATTTGTGATAGACGTTTAAGCGGAACACACTTGCGGCGTGACCGAGGTGTCGGTAGACCTAATTAGCTTTCATTCAAGAAACGCTGGCGCAGCGAGAGTAATTAGAGAGCACATATCGGGCGGCGCGGTTCTGAACGGATTCAAGGGCGGTGATTAATGCGGAGCTAGATGGGGCCCCAATAGAGCAAGCATATTCTAATTTTTATTGAACTAGAGTTGCGTATAATTTAATAATTAAATCGGAGGTAACGGAGGAAAAATTTCGGCGGATAAATCCAAGCATACGATTTGCGTTGTTAACTACACGTCGAACGTGTATATTCCATGAAAGGTTGCGAGCTACATGCACGCCAAGACAGCGGTAACTAGTAACGGCGGTTAAAGCGGGGTTATTAAGGGTATAAGCAACGTTGTTCCTAATTTTATTGGGATGCACTACTCTCGTGGCTTTACATTTTAAAGTATTTAGCTTCATAAGCCACTTGTCGCACCGGTTAGAAATAGCGCCAATGTCGGATTGCAACATTGAAACGCCCTGTGAGTTCTATTTACAAAATAAAGCACACAATCATCAGCAAAGGTTTTAATGTGAGAGTTCATACCGACAGGTAAGTCATTAATATAAATAAGAAGTACTAATGGGCCCAAAACCGATCCTCGTGGTGCGCCTGGAGCAACAAGAACAGTAGGGAGTCATAATCATTAGCGTGAACGTACTGTAAGCGGTTAGTCAGAAAGCATTGAATCCAGTCAAGGATATTACGATCTATATTGAGCTCCATCATCTTTAGCAGGAGTAGTTTCTGTGATACAGTGTCGAAGGCTTTAGCGTAATCTAAAAAGATGCAATCGGTTATCAAATTTTTGGTCGAAAGTACCAAAAATATCGTAAGTAAAAGAGAGTAACTGCGTTTCACAAGAGAAGTGCTTCCTGATATCGTGTTGACAGGGAGAAAGAATCATATCTGATTCAAGGAAAGATACCAACTTTGAATAAATTATTTGTTCGAGAAGTTCACAGGGTACACTGGTTAAAGATATTGGCCTGTAGTTTAGGGGACAATGGGTGTTACCTGATTTGAGAAGTGGAACCAGTTTACCCACATTCCAACCATCTGGTAAAGTGGAAGTCTGTAAAGACTGCGAATAGAGTTGAGCAAGTGTAATGGAAGAGTAAACTTTTGTATTTTTAAGAACATTGAATTGATGTTGTCATTGTCTCCAGAGATAGACAACCTTAAATTTTGTATCAGACGGTACACCCCAGCTGAACCTACAGAGATGAAATCTATTGGAACAAAACCAGAGTCCGCGATTGTCGGCATAGAAAAGGGTGTTAGACCAGAAAAGCCAGAAACAAAAATTACAGGGTCTCTTAAGATCTCTCACAAGAGGTGAACAGCGAAAGCCTACTCTTCTTCCTCTGGTCATTTTGCTCTTTCTCTTTGCCTGTCCTGTTTCTCTTCTTTCTTTTAGTCATTAATGCTCACTACTAAGCATTTTTAGTCATTTTTAATCAATTCTGGTCATTACAAGCCGTCGTTAGGCATGCTGGTCATATCATAGCCATTAGTAGTCATTACAACTCATTTCAGTCATTACTAAGCATTTTAGTCATTTCTAATGAATTGTAGTCGTTACAAGTTGTCGTTAGATATATTGGTCATCAGTAGTCATCACAAGTCATTAGTCATTACTGGTAATTACTAAGCATTTTAGTCATTTCTAATCAACTGTAGCAGTGACAATTCGTCGTTAGGCATATTGGTCATTTCGTAGTCATTAGTAGTCATTAGAAGTCATTTCAGTCATTACTTGTCATTACTGGTCATTACTAAGCATTTTAGTCATTTCTAATCAATTGTAGTCGTTAGAAGTTGTCATAAGACATATTGGTCATTTCAGTCATTACTATTAATTACAAGTCATTTCTGTTATTATTATACATTACTGCTCACTAGTAGGCATTTTAGTCGTTCCTAATCAATTGTGGTCATTACAAGCCGTCGTAGACACATTGGTCATGTCGCAGTCATTAGTAGTCATTACAACTTATTAGTAGTCATTATTAGTCAATAGTAGTCATCATTACCATCTACTAATCTCAGTTATAGCGTTGTCATTCACTAACTGTCACTAACAATCATTTTTCAACATTTAATCTGTCTTTAATCTGTCTTCATATGGCGTGATGACGCGTCGGCGGACACTGCGGCGATTTGGACTGCTGACACACACTTCACCATGAGTCTAAAAAGGCTTTCTCCTTAAAAACATGGTTTAGCACATTTCAGCACTCACCATTAGGAACAGCATCACCATTGCTGTCGAGCAAGTGAATCGTGTTACATTTGCTGCCACAAACTAAAGCTTTCGAAAACTGCCTAGGGTTATCTTTAAGCAGAACGGGCAAGGTACAATGGTGGAACAGGTCTTTTGCCGGCACAATGGCAATCTTGTACTCGTGATCGGCCCAGTTGTACACGTGCCATCATTCGGGCGTCATCGGCACTTTTGTTCGGCGGAGTATTCTTTTCTTTTTGTTTAACAAGCGCTTCAGACGGGCGTTCAACCGAGGAGCTTTGCAAGAAGAAACACTGCGTTTTCTGAATCTAGCGATCGATCAAGTAGGCAACGTTTTCCTTGAAGATAGACCAATTCTCTTGAACTTTGCGTCTGTAAAAGTTCGGCATAAAGTCAGTGAGAAATTCTGCAAGTTTGTTATTTGTGGCAGAGAAATTCGCGTTTTGTAATCTTTCACAAATTTGGCCTGCTTCTTGTGAGGCGCACAGGCCTATTGGTGCAGTTAACAAAGCAATGATCACTTAGGCCAGGCGAAAGAAAAGAAAAACTAGCGGTGAAACCAGTTCTGGTGTTGTCGTAAGCAGCAAATCTGGTACATCAACAGAATGAGGTGAGCAACGCATAGGCTGAAAGACAAGTTGCCTAAGGGTGAAATCCAGATAAATATTTAAATATGACACACTTTCCAACGAATTTGTCGCCAGGGTTGGCGGGTCAGTTGTCCAATTAATAGCAGGTAAAGTCCCCCCCAAAAAATAAAGCGCAGTTGGAAAATGGCCCGGTTCGGTTATTTAGGACATAATGTAATTCGCGACAAACTGTCGTATTAGACATCGGTGGTCTGTAACATACGCTGAAGATAAATGTTTTATGCCCTATAACTATAAGAGCACTAATAAATTCTCGTCGACCATAATAACATTGGAAACGACGGTATCCCGGACAGCTATTAATGCACCGCTGCCCGGACGACCAGTACGGTCAGAACGATATAATTTGTACTCTGACTTACAACGCAGTATTTAATGGCCCGCGATTGCCGAGGAAAGCCACGTTTCAGTTACTAGTACAACATCAGCGGAACGTGTGTCGATTATCGATGATGAACGATCGCGTTTGTTACACAGGCTACGCAGATTGGAATATAAAAGGGACAGATGACTGGATGGGTGCCTTCGTGCTAGCAACGTTGATAGTGGGTGTGAGTTTCCGGCATTTGCGGCAGGGACTCAGGAAGCATGGTCAATGTTAGCGGTGTTGGCGCCTCGCGAGCGTCAAGTTCGCACATACGGTCAGTAACATGGCAATACACATATGCAATTTAGTTAATATAGAATTTGTTTACGCGTAGTGAGAACGGCTGTCCAGAGTTTTTACCAAACTCAAGCAGCCTTTTCCGGGAGTTTCGAGTGGCTCTGGAAAAGTCTTCGCTAAAGGAAACCTTTGAAAACTGAAGCTGCTTCTGAGAAAGAAATGATATCTTTTAGCTTGGACGATGTACACTTAACAATAACCGGTCGGCACTTATTTGAAACATAGGAGCAGAGCTTGTGGGAGCGTTGTGTTGCTTCATCTGATAGGTTAACGTCAAGCCTTTGAGATAAAATGTCTCTGATTACTTTTGCACTCTGTGCCCGTTTATCGGAAGCACTTTCGGCAATCCAGTAGAAGATCAAATTATCTCGACGCGACCTGTCTTCCAACTCGTGAAGTCGGAAATTAAGTGCAGCCGTCTCGCTTCTTACGGCCGTACTTACTATTTGCGTAAGGTAAGAAACATGCTGGTCTGAATTCAATGACTCTACCATCGACTCAGCTGCGGCTAGCCTGGTAGAAAGGTCGATTACTTTCTGTTCTAACAGTTTGATTGATTTGAACTTGGTTTAGTACACCAAGAAGTTCCGCGTGACGAGAGTCAACTTTAGCAGAAAGGCTAGAAATATCTGCTAGCACCTTCTAGTCCGGACCTGGGTTCAGGTCGACGTCGCCGGGCAGCAAAACCCTAAGGACGTGAATGCACTCCGAAACATTTTCGTGGATATCACTTTGGCAAGGGAAGAGGAGCAGGCATATATTGCTGGAACGCTTTGAGTACAAAGATGGGCGGTTACCAACCTGAACAATGAAGTAGAAAAAAAATCACAACCGTTCCCATGGCTGCTGCTCTTTTCTGGCCACTGAAGGGGGCAGACGACGGCCTGGCGTTTAAATCAGCAGCAATCGTTGACGTGGACAATGGCACCGGCTGGTCCAATAGGTGAAGCGGCAGCTTGCAAACAGTTGCGGCTGGAGCTGAGGGCACAACAGCAGGAACGGCGATAAAGTGGATGGTTGACGTAGTCCCATTCGTTGGCGCCGTAGAAGCAGCGCATGACCACGTGCCGAAGAGAGGTGAAATCTGCACAATGAAGCAGAAAAAAATTTACAACCGGTCCCATGGCTGCCGCTCTTTCCTGGCCACTCTCTCATTATCAACCTCATTCGGCATGACCCGACCTTTATAAACCCTTATACGTCCTCTTCAACCTTATCAGCCATGATCCGAATGTTATCAGCCGTGATCGATCCTTATCCACCTTATCAGAACTGCACCGACGATTATAAGCCCTCATCCCTCTTTAGCACCTTATCAAACCATGTCGAACCATTATGAATCTCGATCAGACCCATAGAACCCCTCACCACTCCCTGTCATCCTCATAAACTCATTGACTGCTTATCTGCCTGTGTTTCGCTTCAACACAGACAACGGAGTGCAACACATTCATATGGTTCATACATATTCGCATTCTGCAAGCGCGGGTGTTTAGCCCGGGGTGAAAGACACTCGGCTTATGAGCGTCACCCGTCAGTGACGATTTTCCACAGTGAGTCTGCATAGAAATGCTTACGCATATAAAATGCATTAACCCTCAAGCAGACGCTCAACAATAGTATGCATGTCCATAATGCAAGAGTCGATAGGAAGTAACCAGAACTGTGAAGGCAGCAATAAGTATTATAAAGTGAGGTTTAATAGGATCTTAACCGAACACGTCAAAGTAACACAGATAAACAATTCATGGCAATGGACACTTTTATTTATCGTTAGCGTAATAGCGGGATTAGAGAAAATAGAGAGTTTTAGGTTGTCCGCTATATCGATAAACGGGAGCGGTTTGGGCGGATTGCCGGATTTGCGGGGGCGTAAACGTGAGCGGCCAGAGCGGTGCAGCCGCCTGGTAGCGTAAAGTTCAACCATACAAACACAGAGCTAAAACTGCAGTAACCCACTATATCCTGCTTCGCTACTCGTGCGAATTTTAGCAGAGGCGTAATTTACACCAGCAGCTAAGCAGAATATAGTAATTAGATGTGTGTTTCGGTGGTTGGGCTTTCCGCCGCCAGCTGGCGCCACCAATCTGGCCGCTCCCGTTCACGCCCCCGCTAAACCGGCAATCCGCCCGCGCTTGCCGGAATACCGGACACGCTAAAAGTCTCTAATAGTGCTACCGTTTCGCGAACGAACATTGCAGAAAGAGAGTTTTAGTATAGCGTTGTCTGCGGGTGTGAGGATATGCCATTAAGCTTTGGATTTCGCTTACATAGTTCCCCTAAGTCATTCTATCTATGCGTGTGTACCCGAACAGTGCGAGAGGTAGCGCAATGAAAGCGGGGGTGCATCTGGCCTCCGACACCTTCCGATCTCAGATTACATGTGCCATCCGCGGTCGCCTCGATCACGCGCGCACGGCGGGCGGCCGTGTGCCATCACACCTATCTCCCGACGTCCCCGACAGGTGGAGCCAGGTGGAGGTTTCTCTCGGTTGGAATTGGGGCGTTAGAAACGAGAAGTGATCTAAAAAACTACGCAAATTTATCCTAATACTCCGTCGTCGAAGCGGCCTGAGACTAAGTGAAAGCCGTTTGCGCGGTCATTTGCTAGGAAGCGAATTCTACAATAGCAACTCCAAATTTAGTTCGAAGCAGGCGGCCGGTACCGCCGCCATGTTGCGTAAACTCCGTAAACTACTCAAAGACTGAATATTTACATTTCGCTCCAGCAATCACAAAACAATAGCCACGTTACTCTTGCATATTCGAACGCATTGAACATTGATACGCGGTGAAGCTGGGAAACAATAATTTAATTGCTGTCGGATCGTTAAATCTGAGAAATCGCGTGCGTACGATGAACGCTACGCCTCGTTTAGCGTTCTGCGCATGCGCATTTCGAACCCCTTATTCTGTTAAGCCTGCTATTACGCTAAACACGCTAAACTAAAGCTGTCTAATGACGTGAGAAGAGTCCTCTAATGGCCTAACCAAAATTGACTTTTTGTGCGGGATGCGTTTAGAACAACTTCATTACTGCACCGATGATTAAGTTCTAAGAGCAGTTCAGTGCACAATATTTTAGCTACGTGACCCGGGAAACGTCGGTCTGGTGAAGTGCAAGTCCGAACATTTATAAAACAATAGCTTAGTAAGACTTTCAGATTCCACAGTATCGCACATTGATGCGGGACAACCCATACATTGAATATTTACATTCCGGTCCAGCAATCACAAAACTATAGTCACGTTCCACTTGAATATTCAATTGAATTCAACATTGACGCTGGGAAACAATAATTTAATTGCGGTCGGATAGTTCAGCTAAAAGCTCCAGCATAGGGCTCCTTTGTTTCGCCCATCACAGTAGCACAACCTTCTCCTCGCACGATGACCAAGCTGCACATCTATACCAAACATATTTTTGTGTAATAAAAAGAGCTTGAGCAAGTTCTCACATGAAGCAACAAATCTTATTTCAAACGATTGAATGAAAAGATGAGAAGTATAGTTGATGCATAATTATCTAAGGAGGATGTTCCTTCCGGTTCTTGGGCAGAAACCGTCCAACAAATATTGTGCAGAAACTGTTGACGATGGTTGTTAATAGAAAAAACTGGCCTAAACGCTTTTAGATAGCTTCTCACATTCGTGAAAGAATGATGGTCTTGAAAGTGTTTTTCTGTTACAGTGAGAGCCTTCAGGTAGCGTTTCTTCCTATGTGGCCTACCTTCGTATACAACATAACTGTTAACTTGTACATGTATAGTGATACCGGAACCCTGTTTCGTAGACGCCACCGGGACAGAATGTAAGGGAGGAACGCAAACGTTGCCCAACGCAAGTGCAGTCTGGCGCTCTCGACGAGCCAGAGACTACGTTCTCGTTCGACTTTCCCGATCTTCACAACCTCCATTTGAAAAACATGTTCTGCGCTCTAGCGTGGAATTGCCACGACCCAATGACCTCACTAACTACGAATTAGCACGCCATGGTTGGAAAATCTGGAGTAATTTTGATCCCCCCCGAGTTTTTCAGCACGCCTAAATCACGGCCTATTTTTGCATGTCGCCTCCGCGGAAATGTGGCAGCCACGTCAGACATCCGACCCGCGGCTTCCAACTCAGCAGTGCAATGCCATAACCACTACCAGAGGTAATGATAGCCTAAAGGCTTAATGAAATCTGCAAAACGGCTTTTATTCTTATATATATATATATATATATATATATATATATATATATATATATATATATATGTGTGTGTGTGTGTGTGTGTGTGTGTGTGTTGCAGCATACCCTCCAGATAAGTTTGTGAGAACTACTTTCGCATTTAAGGTATTTGAGTTTCCTATATTTACTCTTGGTGACGAACGGAGCCCACAAATCGGTTTCGCGACTGCACGCGACCTTTGTAACGGTGCTGCAAGATGTGAAAATCCGGCCAGCAAGCACGAACAGGAATGGGCGGAAGAGCCAAGCAAAGCTATTCCTTTTCGCGTACGTTTCAGAACGCAGAATCAACGCAGACGCAAGCTGTTCGCTTAAAAGCCCCAAAGCTACTCGCTGCGCAAAAAAACGGGCGTACACGCTCAAGAGCCCAAGGTCGACATGCTTGATGGTTGAAATGATTCGATTCGATGATTCGATGGTTCAAATGATGTCGATTACAACTATTTTCTTTACTGTTTTTTCAAGTTTAATGTTCACTCACTTCCTGTTTCGTTCGTTATCGTTTTAGGCGACTAATTACGTTGACCTTGTCATCTTTAGCGTTGACACCTGGTTTCTGTGCCATTTATTTTGAACGCGATAGCGTTAAGGGCCCCGTGTCGCTGAAAGTCCGGTGACAGTGTCGGCGGCGTCATCTCCAGCCGAGAATTTCAACTTGAACCACGCGTCCTGATCCCAGCAGGCCCTCCGAGTGGCACATATCGTCACTGAACTAATTGAATTAAGTAAAATGCGTCAAATTCATAAACCACGACTTGCACACAGGCTACAGACATGATAGCGTCGGCCTGTAATTTTAATATGCGAGAAAACATAATTCTGGTGCGCGGTAACTCGAACACAAACCCCTTTTGAGGTGATAGCGTTTTGCTGATGTCGTTTGAGGTCTGGCTTCGTAGCAGCGACGCGACCCGCTCGGTTTCTTAGAACAACTTAAAAAAAACAGGGGTGGGGGGGGGACCAGGAAGCTCGCCTTCATGCCTAGCGTTCTCCGCCAGCGTTGCCAGGAAAGCATTAGGGTTAGATACGCTGGACTTGCCGGGGATTGTGGGAAGTAGTCGGGGATCTTCGAATGCTGTCCGTTGCATTCTTAAAGGCGAAGCTTAAGCGCCCTCTAACTTTTGAAGACAAATAGTTTTTCAGCGAGTTAACGCTGTTTCTAGCCTCTTACTGTGAGCCGACCACGGAGATGCCGGAGCCTCAACATTAGGACCAATACGTGCTACTGGCTATGTGCCCCTGGGGACCATTATGTTTAAAAAATAAATGCAAATAAAGTTGTCCGGCGGCAGGAATTGAACAGAGGACAGCTGGCACGGCAGTCTGATGCTCTAGCCATTAAATCAAGGTATCCACGCCCCAGTATTTGGAACGAGAACGCCTTTAACAGGAAGCTTTAGCTTGGCCCCAAAGTGCGACACCGCCTATTGAAATATACGTAAAACGCAGAAATGCTTTCCTGAGATAAGCGCTGGCCCGATTTTAATTAAACTTGGGGCATTTGAGAGAAAATATTTAATCCTGGTCACTCTCGGAAGCGAAATCTTGATTTATGGTCTTAGTGTTTTCACAAGGATTTTGATATAATCGTGTGTTTTAAAAAAATGCAAGCCCAATGTTTACAGGTCTGTTGCTCTGCATCAAAAACAGATATGAAACTTATGAAAATTCCATCCATTGGGGCATCCAAAGCGCACAAATTAGACATTAATTTGTATCTTACCTGAATTTTTGACAATTGTTACGAAGGATTCGCATAAGTGCTTCTCATATATTAGTGATGTACTTAAGAACCATGTACAATAAAGCAAATTTGTCCATTTTAGATGTGTTATTAGATGCAATTCACAGAAGTGCGATATCGTTTTCGCATTGCTGAATTAGAGTTGTCAACTTGATTTCCAAATCGCGGGAAAGATTTCAAACTTCAGCTTACAGGACACACACCAAACAAGAATAGATTAGGATCGATAAAAAAACATGTTGTCTCGCCTGGTGAACCTTTCCCATTCACACCTTCTTCATTCGTGTTTCCAGGCAAAGTGGCGGAAGTAAGACGCTTAGGCTGATCACGTTCATTGTTGTGTCACAAAAGCGTCAACAAACAAGTCCCACCCCCCATGGGCAACGCTGAAACAAGCATCGCCCTACGAGGTCTGTGGATTTCGCGTGAAACAGGCGAGGCCGATGAAAATCGGTTCCCACCTGACCTGCTGAGAAGTAAGTCGGGAGAACGAACGCTAAGATGGGGCGGAGGGAGTGAAAGAAAACAAACAGCCCTCGGAGCAGCCTGTTTGCCGGTAAACAGAGGCACTCGCCAAGTTTCTTCCGTCCCCTTGCGCGCCCGCTCGCCTACGAAGAGCCAGAAGCGTCCTGAGACGGCTATATTATACGCGGGCGAACGGGAAAAGCGTGACGCAGGCAGCCCTGCTTCAGTCCTTATGCATACCTTTTGTTTACATTGCCCTCAGTCAACTTCTACAACTCGAGCACCTTGTTCTTGGGTCGGAGTCGCGTCTTTGAACCTCTGTGTTCTCAGAAAAAAAAAAAGGTAAAGAAGAGAACAAACGCTAGGCATCTGCAGCGCTCTTTCTATGTCCTCATGAGAGGAAGTGCCCCGGGCGACCACTGCTCTTTTCTTATCCCTTCGCTGTGCGCCTTCCGGCATCCGCCTGACAATCTTACCTCGGCAGCTCACCCCTCCCGTTATCTTCCGTCATTTTCTCGGCGAATTACTTGCTCCACCTGACCCACTTCTAGGTGCCGTAGTGTCTAGTCTCTGCCATGTGACTACGTATTGCTGCTAAGAAGGCGCTGTCTCTGACGGGGTTTTTTTCTTTGGTGCAGTCGCCGATAAAACCTTCGAGCCATGTGCTCATTACTTTGACACGTTTTTGCACACGGACTCATTATCTTTTTCGACAAAATGTTTCGCGTATGAAGCTGTTTGCTGTTTTTTTAATTACTATACAGTTATTAAACGATGTGCTAACGGTAACTGCATCGCTGACATTCCTGCCAACATTGTATTTCTACTAGAGTGCATATAATTTGCAATTTGGGGCACCACCATCTTCTCTTTCGCAACATTGTTTTCTCGAAGCCTAGAATGTCAGATTACTCGAACACGAACCCGACCATTGCAAGTAGACGTTTACAGTACTTGATTTCATTTATCGCTTACATTATCTTTTCTCCCTCCACGGTGCAGTTAAATTGTTTACATTATTAGGATAATAAATAGCAATATTAGCTTAAACTTCAATAAAGCGAGGCGCTCTTCTCATCGTACTCAGAGGAACCCGTATTCGTAGCTCAGAGGAACAATGTCATAGCAACCAAGCTGGCGAGGAAAGTCTCGTTGCAAATCATGCTGATAACAAAAAAAAAAACAAATACGTCACCTGATCAACTATTAGCTATTCTAAATTTTGAGACAATTATTTAGAGTTTCTGATTATTTCTGATGCGATGTCTTATCAATTTCAAAGTCTCGGCGCGATAATTTTCGCAGTTGTGGTTGCCTTCGCAAACTATTGGCTGTCAATAGCAAGAAATGATAATTGCTAGAAATGAACCAGCGCTTTATTTTATGCCATTTGCTTGCCTATTTGGAATAGAATAACAAAGACATCTTTTTCCGCAAAAATAAAAAATACAGAACGAAATGTATACTACTTTTAAGGTTCGGACACCCGAATAAAAATCTGTTTTGAGACCTTGCTTCTTTCTTCTTCTGTATAATGCCGTCCTAGTATGCCTAAAAAAAGAAGAGGAGCCGCCAATTATCTTTTACGGTATTGCTAGCAGTGAATCTTGATAAGTCCTCAGGGTCTGTAGCCTCGCAGAGCAGACATCGGTGTAGTGGTTTTGTCTTGCTTTTCCTTTGTGAATTTTCCTCACTCTGTCATTTTTCTAATTATATCCTGGCGGTTTCCAATATCTCAAGTGCTCGCAGACCTCCGGTGGATATTATAGACTAAACCATAGTTAAGACGTCCGCTTTTGCTGCCTGAAGGTACGGCAACTGATTATGTTCGTGCTTTGAAGTTAGGTCTCTCTCACTTCCCTTTGAAGAACGACATCCATTGAAGATGAGAGTGAAGCGCGAAACCATCTTTTTTGTCTGGACTCTAAACGTAAGTTCTCATTGGCATAGGAAAATCTCAGCGTGACATACTTCATATGCGGAAAAGCCCGTAGTGTACTCAAATATGAGGAACAAAGGAAACAGTTGCAGTTAACTAGTTCAAATCAAAAGCTTTGTAAGGGCTAACGAAGCTAGCTGATAATCTACGGGTTGTGTTCAGGATATGCGAAAATTGAAAATTACACTGTACTAACACTATAGATTAGATTTTTACAAGCACCACTTGCTTGTTTAAGTGCTTCTCAAAATTAGGCGGTTCTTCTTATGTTTATTCTAAGCGGCGGTAATTGGAAGTAAAGCGGATTGAGGCTTACAGCCGTTTGCAGAATACGAAAAGGAATGTACCACAGTTATTACCTTTTCCGTGCTACTCGTTCAACTCACTTGAACGAATTAGTGGCGTTTGTTGCTTGAGGAATATACAAGACGAATCTATTTGGCGAACTGGCAGAGGCTGATCAGCCCAGATCTTTTAGTGAAATACACCTTCTGGACCGTATGGCAGCAGCCACAAAAACGCCGGAGCGTCATTCATTAGCTGTATGGCACATATTGAAGATATCACAATTTCCTTGTGAAGGGTCCAAAATTAAGTGATATATGTAAGGCTCCTGGTGTCTTCCTTATGAAGATTTGCGAGGTTCTCTTTTGTGTACTGACAAAGCGAATATTTCTCCGTTTGTATAATTAAACAACGCTGCGTCGAGGCATGGGGAGGCAGAAGGTGCTTGAATTTTCCTTTTCTAGGCACCCTACGTTCCGCTGTAGTAGCTCGAGTATACTTTAGGCATTGCAAATGGCGTTGTAAAAAGCTGCTTTATGGTTTCAATTTGAAGTTGTAGTGAACTGATGGGTTTCTAGAACAATGCGTGCCTTACCACAACGGCAGTCAATTGCTATTGTTGGGTGAGGGGTGTGGCATATTGTCGATAAAGGCTATTGAGGACCATTAATTGATCACTTGCACTTGATTGGCTTTCAATCTTAAACAGGAAACCTTTCTTCCAGGTGATTGCTAATATGGTAGCAAGCGCGTGAAATTTCTGAATTAACTATGTAAATACTTTACATGCGCGCCGTCCTGTTCGCAGCCATAGCAGTTCGTTTTATGAGGACCTGTTTCGGAGAGCGGCGAAAGTAGCAGCAAACATTTTCGTACGAAATGCGCGCCAATCTCTTTCTTTTAGGCAATAATAAAGTGGCCACATTTGACTAAAACAACTCACCAGAGTAATAAGAATGATGATGTCATCTTCGTTGGGCAGTGTCTTGCTAACACGGATAACATGTTGACACCAAATACCAAGATTTTTCTTCCATGTAAAATGCAATGTCCCTCATAACTAATACTAAGTGAATGTTGAGTGTTTAGCAAATCATCATACAAGCTTCGCGTGTTGAATTCGTAGACATTTATTTACGCAAAACTTACGGAGAGACCCGGCGCATATATGCGTTGCAAAACCAGCAGACCCCTTCAACGCTACATAGCTTGCGATATCCAAGCCGCAAATATTCTCCGTTCATGCGCTTTTGATCAAGAAGCTGTGGATCAGGCATAAAAGCAGCAAGAGGTTGACATATCCTTCAATAAGTACCGCTCCAGCCACCCGTACCCCAAGCATACACGAAGGGAACGAGCGCGCGCGGCAGCCGAGGGAGCCGGAACGAGCGGCGTCCTGGCCGTGACGTCACTCCCGAGAGGGCGCCACTCCAAGTTCTCGCCGCTAATATAGCATCTCCAAGCGGCGTGCTTACCGAAACTCTAAGTTCGAATGATAACTATAGTGACGCATCTAAAGCCGACAAAATTGGTTTAACTACACTCAGCTTTCGAAGATACCATCAATTTGTCATTCAATTCTGAATACCCCTCGTTCACAGAGTCAATGTTCGCACAAACTGCAAAGCGAAAACGTAGATCGGTCCGCGTGAGATTCTCTAAGAGATGGAGTTTACAGGACCATGTTTTCTACTTTTCCGCACGGAGTTACGGGTTTGTGGATTTCATGTTTCAATATCGTTTGTAAACATACAGACATTTGTCAATTTTCGTCAAACTTTTGCGGTTCTAAACAAATATTTTGCTTCTAGAGTTGCCGTAAATTAAGTTCCTCTCTCAAATGCCACAAAAGTGATTCAAATTGGTCCAGTGGTTGTTTCAACAAAAAATTTCTGAGTATCACATGTATGTGAATATCAAAATTGGATTTGGCTTTCAGCTGAAGTTCCTAATTTAGGTGCTATGCAGGTATGACTTGAATGGATTTTTTTTTCAGCACCGTGGCAACTGGCTGGGTTCTCCCCTCCTCCCCCCACCCCGGTTTTATGGGAAATTAAAGAAGTTGGATGCCGGAGAAGCGTACCACACCGTATATGGAATGCACAAATGGTGTTGTTCA
Organism: Dermacentor andersoni; assembly: GCF_023375885.2. Lineage (NCBI taxonomy): Eukaryota > Metazoa > Arthropoda > Arachnida > Ixodida > Ixodidae > Dermacentor > Dermacentor andersoni. The sequence continues at coordinate 60,891,265 of NC_092823.1, read as the reverse complement.
TTTGTTATGTGGGCAATCCTACAGGTTTATAAATGGGAAGGCAAGTTACCTTGTTTTATTTGTCGTGTGAGATTGCCTTGTAAGGCAGACTGTACGGCGTGTGAATGATTAGGCGTGGAAGAATGAACTTTCGATGAAAAGTGCAGAAAATTTTGCATTTGCCTGGGGTTGCATACGTGAAGCTCGGTTTTAGAAGACGGAAAAAAGTACTACATGCGAACTTTCGGAAGCCGTTCATGACGGGGTAATAGAGGACGGGTTCTACAGTGGAATTGTACAACTATACCTCCCATTGGGCTTGTCGTCTCCATAAGAAAACACTGGAGATGCGCTCACCGCCATCGCCGCTGGGTTCATTGCAGCACCAGCAGATGGCGCTAACGACCACGCATCCTCGGCAGCGGGGGCGCCAGCCATGCGGGGGGAGGAAAAAAGAAAAGAACCAGAAATTGAAAGCATATTTTGCACCAGCAAAGTTTGCTCGCGCTAAATAGGCTTTCCAAGTAAGTTTACCAACACGCCCAACAAATGGCAATGCAGAACCAGAAAGCTCACCTTCGCCACCATGGAGCCACGATGGCGTCTCGCATCGCAGTTTACAGTAGTCGTCAAACAGCCGCGTGAAATACTGTGTTTTGAACGCAAGCCACACTCACCGTCTTGATTATTTAGTCCCCTTGTTAATTCCTTCAGTTGTTACGGACTCGAATCAAGTCTTCTTGTCAGTGATGGGTGCATTATGAAGCCTTCTGCCTGCTGTATTCAGTGGCTGACAAGGCTGTTTTTAACGGCTGTAGGCACTAGGCTACGCATTCGTACATACCTTGTGATTGTCTTCGCTATGGCGCACAAAACGGTCGAACGCGGCTGTGGTTGGTCAGTCTAAGAAAGGAATGTCGAGCTTGGTGAACTTTTGTATGCAGGCATACTGTATTAATTTCAACTACATTACGCTTAATCAGTGTCGTCTGCCTTCCGTACCGAAGGAGTCCAAGGAATCCGAGAAATTAATAGAGTTCGTTGTGGGTATAAACACCGTAAATTGAGGACAAAGCGCTGTCTTCTCGTTCTGATTTTCTAGTCGCTCCGGTTTTGCTCTGTTCACCCATCGCATATCTGCGCACCAACGGACTCAGCCGCAAATGCATACCACACTAAATTTAGATAACCACACTGTTTCTTTTATGGATCGTCCGAGCTTAATGGTAATAGGCGCAGCCGAAAATATGCCGACACAATTTTTTTTCTCGTTTCAGTTAAGTTTATTGGCTTCAAATATGGCACAGTGGATAGTAACTAATATGCAGGAAGTTGCGCCACAGCGAATTGCCGTAATGTAAGAGTAAAGAACACATAGTCACCTTCCAAGAAATTAATAACCCCGCTCATATTACTGGCACATATCCCTTGCCTTTCTCAGTATGGTGGCAACGAAGCGATAATGTTTGGGGAGGAAAAAAAAAACCTGTACTCGAATAGCACAGATATAATGACGTTCCTTGAAAACACTTGGAGCGAGGGACATTACCATTACGTCGTCCTTTTTATTCATTTTACGACCCATATATAAAACGAGCTGCGAGGCATGAAAGGCGTCAAAGAGTAATGACCACCGGCACGTTCACCGAAAGAGCGCCTGCGACCATTAAAGGCCCGTGCCCCGTAAGTCACGCTTCCTTAACTTGAGAGAAAGCCGAACCGGCGTAATGCTTCTTTCTTGCAGCTGGTGTCATGAAGCCATGTGAACGCTAAGTCAGAGGCACCTGTGGGCGAGTGCTTTTGGTTCGCGAAGCTTCCACTGTGTGGAGCCATAACTATCATTCGTGGCGCAGCTCAACAATGGGGAAAAAATTAGGCAGGTGCAGCGAACATTATGCGAGCGATATGAAATGGCTAATATATATCCTATACAACTGATCATTGTCTGCACAGGCTTTTGCAACGTAGCCATTACGTGCTTGCTAGGCAAGATGGCGATGCGCAAGGAACCTCCCCCCCCCCCCACGTGACCCACGTGATTGCGAGTTATATTGTCCCCTAGAATGGGCCTACTTTGTTGAGACACTGTCTTCAGAGCCGATGCACTTTGCCATGTGAGAAAACGAACTAAGGAGACGCGCCAAACACCGGTTTGCATATAAATGTTGGCTTTATTCCAGCATTACGAGTGCACTTGATGGCTCATATTTGTAGCAGCGAGGATATTCAGGCGCTGTTCGTTGCTTTACTGCGCAGTCTTGCTGTGTAGATAGAGGACCAGGACCGACATCTCTGTATACGTGTGGTATACAGATGGGGTTACATATAGGCCCGCTCGTTAAGCGAACTGTTCGGCTAGACAATAACAGCAGCAGCGGTGGTCAGCGAAGTCCAGCATGATTCGGCTAGAAAGCGTTCCTGAAGAAAAATCAAACACGCTTAAAATGACTCAGCTGTCTATTCCACTGCTCGCGAACTGGACGCAAGAAAGAAAACTCTGTAGCTTCATTTTTTTTTCTAGGATTCATAGCTATGCGTCAATGTGTGGAGAGTTCCGTACGCTTGGAACATCGTGAGAGGGAAATACGTCAGTCATATATCGTCTAGTCCAGCAAGTCTTTTATCGAAGCTCGAAAGTATTTCCCCGCACAAAGCTAGGCCTGAGTTGAATTGCTTTCAGTTCTGTTTGCACCTACGTTAGGGGCGGCGATCACACTCACGAACGCCAAAAATGTGCGTCCACCGTCAAAAAAAAAAATACATAAATAAACGCCCATCCCGTCAACACACTAATGTCGAGCCTTCCGCCTTATGATGGTAAACGCACAACTCATTTCGCTGTACAGACCATGTGACTCAAATGTCTCAATATCGTTGTCCGGGCAAGGCTTTAAACGCGGTCTGTTTTCAGAGAATTTCATTCATGGTATCCGCGTCGATCCTTACCACAATGTATGTCCTGCCTTTCGTGATAAGGAATTAAGGCTGCTAAATGCTGCCCTACCTTTTACAATTAACTTTAAGGTTGCTTACCGAAGCAAATAGTCCGCCTAATAGTGTTGCTTGCGATCACATCTGACCGCTATTACAATAACCAAAATAGTTCGCAATAAGTTACATTACAGGCACACTGATTACGCTACTGATATTGTAGATTGAATTTCCATTAGCGAACCACTGACGATACGGCGAGAACAGTAGCTTTCTTGCATGCATTGCACTGCCTCTTTGGCACATATTTATCTTGGGAATGTTACATGTTGCTGAAGTAGGAACAGCATGAGTTTATCTAAGAATTGTAGCTATGTATGACACAGATTTATATCGTTCACATTGTATGATGACAGCATTGGTAGTAGTGTCGCGACGCATGATAATGCTGCTGGTCGTAGATATGTCTTGTTTATTTTTGTGTTACATATATACATATAGCACTCACCAGATTGCTGTGAGTGCTATATAGAAGTAAGCGATAACTTTGGTCTCTTCTCGATTCTTGAGAAAAAGTAGCTGACAATACAGTGGATCAATTTTGTGCTGTTGCACTCATCGGGTTTTTTCCTTCGTACTGTGCAGTGGTAAATGCGGTAGTGCACTATGGTTATAATATTAGAAGTAGTAGAAGAAATCAGTCAAGAAATTAAACTCGCGTCACATTGACTTCTGGCATGGTCCGTAAAATGTCGCATATGGCATTTTTCAGCTTTCCAATATCGTGACGTGCAGAGCGGCTGATACAATAAAACATGAGTACCGAGTGTACCACAATCTTCTTTACCGGATGATCAGTGGTTTCACGATGTTTGGATTCGATTTCAAGGGTTCTTTTCCGCTGCAGTGGCGCAGGCTTGTCCTATCCGTGCCGTAGTGAAGGTGCCCCTTCAGCGAAGGTAAATGTTTTTGAATGTCAGAGGGATTATTCGGCAAGGCATAGGAACATATCCAACCTGGAGTAAATTGCAGATTGTCGGTTTTATCTAAGTCCTGTACGGCCACTTCGTAAGCTTCCGCATCACACTGTTCTGCTCACTGCGTTACCAGACGGTGCAAGTGTTTTGCAAGCATTTGCCTCCCCTTCCCTCCCCCCTCCCCCCCTCCATTGCGAATGTTCTTCTCTTACGGTGGAGAAAACAGCATTGGCCACCCGAGTGGACTAGCAGTACAGGAGGCAAGAAATGAAGCCGCCAAGAGATGAAGGCGAATGTACAGGAACACCGTGTGTGCGTGCGTGTGCATTGTCACGCAGATGCGCGTTTGCGCGCGTGCGTGCATGTAGATAGAGCCGCACTTAGCAGTGCATCGCGAATGCCGAGAAATGTTGACGCTGGCCGTGGCTAGCCGATGCTAATGCGAAAGAAATTCGCCGTGTCGGGCAACGTTTTAATGGCAGTCAGAAAACACGCATAAATCTCTCGAACAGCCGCTTGATTGAAAAAGTCTAAAGGCGCGAGCAGGTCTCGTAATTCAGTATCACTAAAGTTATGCCATGACAAGGCGAGTAAAATGAAAAGTTGGTCGCTACGAAATCGTGGCGGCTGGCATTATTTGGCTGCGCCGCGCAGATTCCTATCAGGATTTTCGCACTCCCGAGAATTTTAATTAGCCGTTGCCCAATAGCGATCTCTAACATGACTTCTTTTAAAAGTTGGTTGCGCCAAAAAAAAAAAAGGAGGCCCTCCTGCACAGGACCATCATCCGCTCCATACCTCGCACTTTTTAACTAATTCCCCTCTGACTTAGCCTCCTCGTTCGCAATTACTCTCGTTCGGAAGTTACGAATCTAATAGCTTCGCCCCGTCTTCTTGCGGCTATAATGACTCACGAATTTTGAAGACCCGAGCCATGTTCCTCTTGCTCCAATCTTCCTCCTTGCATCCTTCTCTCGATGGCAGCCCCCCGAAAGTGGCCTGCATGCCCAGTAAATTGGCCCAGATCTGCTAACTATAACCTCTGTAAAGTCCAATTTCGCGCTGATTACTGGACAGCAGCTGCGGCTGCTTTCGTCCTCGAACTCGCAAAACTCAGGCAAACGCTCACGTACGACTCGGCCACTTGCACCGGGTCATATCTCGACGCTGCGGGAGGACCGGGCGAAGGTCTGGGCGAGATATTTTCGCATATTTTTGGGCCGAGACAACTTCGAGGTCCCCATCGGGCTCTCGCGCACGCTGCCCTATTCCACCGACCTCGGGTTCGGCGTTGCACTTAATGAGCTTTGCAGGCCCCGGACCTCAGCTCCTCTCTTGGCAGGCCACTTTGCCGGATGTCCGTTCTGCCGAAGCTTGTTTATTCATGCGGCACGCATACGCTCGCTCCGCTGTTCTTGTCTTCATTGTTTCTTTTTTCCTTCCTTTTTTTTTTTTGCTGCTGCGCTCTGGCCTAGGAAGAAACCGTGCGAGGTCCCGCGTGTTTTCTCAGGCGCATAGATTTACTCACCGCACGAAGATTGCTTGGTTCGTCGTCTATATATACATCTCTCCAGTATTAGGATTGGTATAGCGTTTGATGAGGTTAAACGTTGGTTACTTTTACGGGCCGAAATTGTTTCGTTCGATTTACATACACGGAAGCTACTTGGAGATTCTTTCTCTCTTGTATTATTGCTCTGCTGCTGAGGGGGGGGGGGGAGGGGGTCGTCTGTCTGAGTGCCTTCCGCAGCGGCGGCATACTTAGGGAGACAAAATGCTACTACTACTGCTACTACTACCACTACTACTACTACTACTACTACTACTAATAATAATAATAATAATAATAATAATAATAATAATAATAATATATGGCAAACTAGTTCTGCAGGGTCCCGTGACGGGGATGAAAGTTTGCAAAAAGAACAGGATGATAAAAACGTGTTGCAAGATATTTTAACTTGAATTAGCCTTCGTAATAGAACGCCAATAATATTTTGGATCGAGACAAGATTTTGTATATGAACTTTAGGGTATGCCACGAAATAATCACATGTAGCACATGGGCAAAAGCAAAATGTACATATTGGGAGAAAAATGAGACTGAAGCACTTCCCTGCTTAACTTGCAAAAATTGTTTATTTTGTCGAGAACATGCGTTACAGGCAATGAATGGGTGGCGCAACTTTTTCCAGCGGCCTATGGGTGGTGAGACTGCTGAAAATAGTTGACATCCTTGTACAGACCGGTGTGCAGATTGTAATTTGCGCAAATAAAGAACTGTTTATACCTTGAATCGTGGTCGCTTGTGTCGCTGGCGTGTGCTGTTGATGTCTGGCTAGTGTCCTGTGCAGACAGAGCTAACGCATGCTATGGCAAGTCTTTTCGCAGGACTTCTCTTAGGAAGATGTCCTCGCCTATATCCTTCTGCAGAAGGCGTACCCGAAGCACGTTCCTTCCGTAATAGGACCCTAAGTCAGTCCCCTGCCGAAAACTGTGGCACTTTCGAGGTCTTCGGACGACTTGTTGCTAAACCAGTGGCACAGCCAGAGACATTTTTTCTTTCCGGGAGAGAAAAGGGGAGGGGGGCGGTGTATCCCACTTAACCGTGAAAGGAAGGTGGGGCAAGCGGGTGTTATCGCACGTCATTTCATGCGAGATCATAGCCTTTGATCATGAAGGTCATGTACAGGTATGTGTGGTACAGAGAAATGTCTGCAGGGGTCGGGGAGGCGCATTTGCGCTGCGTATTCTCCTGTGCTAGCACCCACCGGCTACAGCAATTCAATTCCGCAAGTGCCGAATGTGAGAATTCACGACATACCGTAACCAAAGCGCTATAGTGTAAAAGTAACTGCACCCTGAAGCTGACAACGTACCATTCCTATTCTCTCGGTTGTATATAATCCGAACAAAATTTTGAAAGCACGAACTCACTTGCTTTCTTTCTTTCACAAATCCTGTAGAATATAATTGGCGTTGCACCTGTGAGCACCTTCTCTAACCGCGACTCTCAGAACAATCGTTGCCAGCCTCTCGCCATTTCTCCTAGATGGGGACGCACGGCGCTGCTGCATGGAAAACATTGTTTGTTGCGAATGTGGGACAACCAGCCCTTCAGCGAGGAAACCTGTTACAAGGGCATAGACTGCACGTACCCAGTATGTCGCGAATTCGCGACAGCAGCCGTTAAAGAGTTAAAACACCCACTAAACGCAGCTTATGTTGCACATATTCTGAGCACCACATCACCCCGCATGGAGCCGTTTGCTTCACGTAATAGCACCGTTTGCCTCGGGAACGGCTCTCCAAATGAACGGAAGCAGAGAGGTCATTTTGCACGGAACCTAGTGCGTCAGTATTGTGGAGGTTTGGGGCATTTGACAGAATTAGTTATATTGTAAACTCTATACCGACTGCCTAATGCTGATTTCTTGTTCTGGAAATCACAATACTAACTTAGCAGCAAGCGTCAACTTCGTTTCAGCAATAAAAAAAGGAGAATAAGAAACGATATAAGAATTTTGTAAACTCCGCCTGTTGTGACGCCTAAATAAGAGAAAATGTTTGTATTCTGCTTCAAGCGTGGTAGCCCAGCGGTGTGGAAACAGGTTTGGTTAATGCCATAACCACGCTAGCGCTGTGGCTATAGTATTGCGCTTCTGAGATAGAGGTGATCAGTTCGATTCCAACTGTGGCGGCTGCGTTTTGATGGAAGTCAAATGCAAAAAAAAAAAAAAAAACTCGTGTACCACATTTAGGCCAACATTAAAGAATCCCAGTTTGCCAAATTAATCCCGGTGTCTCCCACTATGGCGTACGTTACTCATAATTATATCGTGGTCGTGGCACGTAAATATCCCTAATTCAAATAATATAGCGTTTAGTAGAACTATTGCGAAATAGTCATTGGCGTTCCAAAAATTTTTACGGAAGCTTTACGCTCATAGAATAAATTTACCGGTATCACAAGCTCTAACGTAAGCAGTTTGCACAAGAGTGCTGCCTATTTCTGACGCAGAACTACTGATTTGAAAGCTTTTTGCTTCAGTTCTCTTTTTTTTTTATGTTACCGACTTGCAGCATTGTTCAATAAATCGATCATGCGCGCTATACAGATATACATGTAGTTTACAGTGTTTTCCTTTCTTTCGTAGCTTTTTATTTGTTAGTGACACTTTTAAACTTAATGCTTCAGTTTCTCTTTCATTGCCTGATACCTAGCTGTATTTCTGTAAAGCGATAATCAGAGCCCAATCTCCCGCAATCGGGAAGTGTTCGGTTTTTATTCTAAATGTGACCAACTAAACTAAATTCGGTGCAGCTAACGTCGTGCAAAACGATTTCCTCCATTCCACGCTGCTATCAAGCTTAGTTAATAAAAAAGGGAAAAGATTGTGACCAGAATGACATCGTCCCTCGTGAAATAGACACTTTAATTATGCCCATACAGTGGTTATATAGAAAGCAGATTGTGTGGGGATGGCGACGAAAAATCTTTTTCTGCTTAGGACGTTTGTTTATGGACTTGCTGATTTCATTCTTTTCAGATAACGGGCATTTCATTACAACGGAGTATCTTGGTGTCAGGTGAGTGACTGGATCTCTTGTTTTTCTTTTACAACACAAATTGATATAGCAACATATATGTCCCGTCATAGTGACACTGCTTCACCGTGATAGTCAGGCGAAAGACCGTTACCGTTAAAAAGAAAAACAATGTATGCTTGCTAATATATGTTTTCGTAGATGATACGTTAAAGCGGGGAACCATTTGGGAGAGTGAAACACTAAGAGTGAAAGACACGATATTTATGACCCAAATTTCACGCCTACTGAAATGCGAACCGAAATGGAGATCACCGAAGGAACATTTGCAGGAACAATTTGTTTTCGCACATTTTTGTGCTTGCGTGCGTGAACGGGAAAACTCGTCATCCTCTACTTTCTGTGTTTTCTGTGTTTAGTCGAAGTATTTTTTTTTATTTTTGCACACCTGTAAGTTCATACGAGGCGTAGCCGGTGCCATCTACAGGCGCAAACGTTCTCCTTGAACACAACACCAATAAAATAAAGCGACTCCACTCCGCTCACAAATTTTGATAGGATTTCAATGCATGACGACATTGCCCACGAGAAAACTGCATCGGGTCGAGAGGTCCGTGAAGAATGATTCCAATTTCCTCATCCAATACTTTTTATACGCACTTCTTATACGCAATTCTGCGCCAATGCCGATTCCTTTCTTGCGCAAAAAAACTTAAAAAAGAATAGAGAGAACCAATCCCGGTGTGTCGGTCCTGAGTAGATTGGGAAGTTATCGCGCATTCTCAGATTTTCTTTCTTGCGCTTATATTTTTTTCTTTGTGGCCCACACTCGAGAAGACTCGCTGTGGTTCTATCTCATCCCAGAGAATTTGCGAGTGTGGACGCTGCAGAAGAAAAGATTACAGGTACTGCTTCAATCAGGATCGATGTAACTTAGTATAACTTAGACGGATACCTCGTAGCGCAAAGTAAGATTGAGACATAGCGCCAGATTGCTTCAGATTACATAGTTTATTGCACGATTCGTTTTGTTTCTTTTATGTCTTTCTATCTAGTATTCTCGTGGCATGGCCTTTTTTTTCACTGTGCACATCCTAGGTTTCCTGTGCACTTCCTAAGTGCACATCCTAAGTGTCCAAGGTCAGGACCTGTTGCAGCTCCTAACAGGATAATCTTCCCGAAAACTTGGCGTTGGTAAGAGTGCAGAGTGTCATTTCTATGGTTTCAATTTCTTTAGAAACCTTATCTTTATTACGCATGTTTCTTTCCGTGGTTAAGATTTTAGGATTCGTAAACACAACTTAAACGGTTGGGTCGTTTGTTTTGCAATTTCAATGAATGGGCTTTCGGTATTATCACCACGAAGCGATGGGCTGCTGTTGATTGGCTCGGCTAGGCACACTTGCACACTTGCTTCTAGAGAGCACGGGAAATGAACATTTGAACATGCAGACGCACACAGAATGCGTATTCTGAGTTTTCTTTAACTCTATTTATTTATTGCTCCTTTGTTTTAAGTTGCGTCACGTGGCAATGACGACTACTCAAACAAGGCCACACGGCAAACACAGTTGGTTGCTTGAGGAATCCCTCCGACGAGCGAAGTCGCACGTGATTGTGGAGCTTCTGAGAAGGTGCACTACCGTGAAGCTTACTTAAAAGGAAGGGTTAGCTCGTCAGCTCCCATATAAATACCATGTGTTTTTGCGTATAAGCTGGGGCCCTATAACGTAAAACTATTCCAATATGTTTCTATTCCAATCTCCTGACGTCAAATTTGAGTAACCATCAACGCAAGCACCGGGAGGTCACCCGCAGGGTTGTTTTAACAGACCAATCAAACGCTCTCCTCGTTCATAGGAAGTCACTTTTGTTTGCTTGAAAAACGAATAACATTGCCTACACTGAGTGGCTTGTCGTATCTAATTGGCTGACAAGAAGCGAGGAGAACGCTCAAGTGCAGAAGGGTTCGATGGGGCCGAGCCACTGCACTGAAAGTCGATAACCGGATGAAGAGGGTGGTGCCGGCTTCTACGATTCGTCGGCTTTCCCTTACTTAGCTTGCGGCGGCTGGTCGAAAATCGTGGCGGCATGCAACGGAAGCTCAAGAATGACGCTAAAACGGACCCTCAGCAAAGAAGAGTTGGCAGAATGAGGGGGTCAACGTGCCGAAAGTGCTCGAAAACGTTACACGGCCACGCAAGAAGTTTTATTATTCGCAAATACACCCATGCGCTCCGGCAGGTGCGAGTAGCCAGCGTCTGAGCGATCGGCGGCAGCCATCTTCTATTCCTTTCGGAACGGGGCAGCCTGCGGGTGTTCCGAAGAAAATTAAGTTTTGTTCGGCATATTAATGAATCTTTATCACGTACACGTCACTCTGACGCGGTGAGTTCTTGCGGTTTTGTGACGTCGCGTGACAGGCAGGTGAAGTGGGTGCAGCCCGAAAACATTTTACCAATAGCCGAGGGCTAATGGCGAAAAGGGGTCGAATCAGAAATAACTGTTTTTCTTTTTTCTGTCAAATCATGCATAATCACTGTGTACACATCATATCAGATGGGGAGGTATCGCGGTCTTCATGACGTCGCGTGACAGACAGGTGAAGTGGGGGTGGTCGAAAAAAGTTTTTGACCAATCGTGGAGGGCTGATAGCAGAATTGGAATAGAAAAGTTTGGAATAGTTTTACGTTATAGCGCCCCTGCACCCAGAAATATAGCAGCGCTGAAAGAACAACAAAATCCGAGCGTGTAACTAGCGGAAATAGCGGCATGCAACAACGCTCAAATATTTGCAGAAACAGTTTTGATTCGCCGACACCCGACTCGTGCACGTCGTGTCTTCGAACAGCGGCTCTTCATCAGCGATGCTGATAAAGCGGAATTCACACGATGGACATGACCGCGGAGGAATCAGTCACGGGATGTGTGACCTGAGTCGGATCATTTCGCTCCTACCATTCACACGACCGAGGATTACAGCGCTGACGCATCCGCCCTCGTACGAACAGCGTTGACGGAACAAACACGACCGAGCCGTAACTCCCAACGGAGATTTGGCTCTCCGCAGTATCGCTAAGCGCTTCGCGCGGGCCGAAAGAGCGCCACGGGAACGGAGTTTGTTGGCACCGCGTGCACTATTCGCCAACTACTCAACGCGAAATAGCGACCCGCAAAGAGGAGGAGAATGGGCGCCCATGAAGAACGAGAGAAGGGAGATATAACTCGCAGGAGAGGAGAAAGGGTGGGGTTCCCTAAGAGATAAAGTTTTGAATTGCGGACAACCTTGCTTTGGGGTTTGGCTTCACGGCACTGCGGTGCTCGGTAGATAATGCGGTTCCCTGGGAAATAACGAAACATTGAATGGCAGAGGACATTGCCGTTAGGTGTAGCTTCACGGCGGTGTGGCGCTGGGGAGAGACTGGGGTTCCCTAGGGCATCCCGAAACTATGAGTTGTGGAGAAGCTTGACCTAAAATGTGGCTTCACAGCAGTACGAATGGCATTGCCGTGCAGCCACACCTGTAAGCAACATTTTTGCTGTAACTTATAAGCGAGAAAATACGCTACATAGTAAAAAAGAAGTGTTTTTTAGCGGCAATCACTGCACCTATATTGAGGTTTGATGCATATGAAAGAAAAGCGAAGATGAAGTTATTTTAAGAATCAGATCTTCAATTACAACTTGCTCTTTAATTAAAAAAAATTCATGAGTAAAAAGAGCTCATGTGTAAATTTTACAACACTCTAACAGAAATAAAAACCACATCACCGTTCGGCAAAGTATATCGAATGATACATTGAAGCCAGACAGCGTTGATGTGATATAAGCCGCTCTAAAATGTTCGACTCAATTTTGAGTAGCACTTTTAGAAACGCCCTTCTATACAGTGTAACTATTTTTTGTAAGCTGTAAATTAATTTTTCACATTCGTTCACTTTCGATGCTCTAACAGATGCAATTTGCAGAACTGCAGAATTACAAATTTGTAAACATCGTGCTTATGCTGTATTCTTTAAGTTGTCAATATTCGGACGATTTTCGAAATGAATCGAAGCATTAAATCTGAATTCTGCGGGACACCGTCACAAAAATATTGTGAAAGTTCAACGTCAGAAGAATGTTCAACGTTAAAAGGACCCACTTCAAGACCAACGATTAAAGGGCTTCTGCGAATCGCTAGACCCTCACAAGCCGTTATCCCCCGTGTGAAGAACTCTTCAGGATCTTCGCTCACCTCCACAACAACGTCTTCCCTTAACCGTGCTGGCTCTTCATCAATATCGTCCAGAGCTTGCTGTCGCGGGAGAATTTTGCGCGAAAGTTACTGGCGACTTCGTTCTGCAGGCTGACGCTACATGATGCTCCCATCGTGAGAGATCAAAGCATGGAAGTGCCTTTCTCTATGGAAGAAATTCAATCGGCTTTGGCTTCGTGCAGGCGATCGAAATCACCCGGTCCCGATGGGGTGACTAACGCTGCATTAAGACACCTTGGTTCGACAACACAACGTTGTCTTCTGGATATATTCAATCAATCTTGGCGGGACGGCAAAGTCCCCGACGATTAGAAGTGTAGCTGACTGGTGCCTCCACTAAAGGCTGGGAAGTCCCCGCTGGACCTTACATTGTATCGGCCGATTAGACTTGTAAGGTGCATCGGTAAGGGCAGCGAGAGGATGTTGCTGACATGTATGTAATGGTACCTCGAATACTATAACTTTTGGCCCGAGGCTAATGCTAGCTTTTGACGTGGACGGTCTTCAAATAACAGCGTCATTGATCTCGTGACCTCCATGAAGCAACAAAAAGCTATGAAGCTCCTCTCTTGGCACTGTTCTTAGATGTAAAAGGCGCCTACGACAATGTAACCCATCAAGAAATTATCCAAGCTCTTGAGGCCGCAGAGCTTGGAGGCCGCAGGTGGATTAGGAGCTATCTCGCACTGATATCTGTGTTTGTCCTTACAGTGGATGGCGCAACAAGTCGATGTATCTCCAGTCGTGGTGTCCCACAAAGTGGAGTGTTGTACCCCTCTCTTTTCAATCTGGCCATACTGGGGCATGCCGAAACGCTACCACAGACCGCTAATGTCTCGCTATACGCTAACGATATTTGCATATGGGCGTCCACCGTGACAAGGCCACAAGCGCGCGCCAGAATACCGAAAGCGGCAACTCTGACAGCGGCATACCCTCGCCGACAAAGTCTGACGATTTCTAAAGAAAACTGTGCACAGGTGGCATTTACACGAAAACCGATGTCTTTCTACCCGTTGTGTATCGGGGGCCAGTCAATTGCGTACAGGAAAGCTAACAGGCTTCTAGGCACTATTGTCGATCGTGACCTCACGTGGAGTCCGCATGTTTCATACGTGATGAAAAAGCTCATTTGTATTGCGAATATGTTCAAATTCGTAGATTGAAAATCGTGGAGACCGTCCGTGCGCTCCCTGTTGCAGCTATACACGACACTTTCTCGCGGTTTTGTGATACAGTCTTCCGGTTTGGTCCGACATTTATCTTCTTGCGCTACAGAGCGTACAAGATCAAACCCTTCGGACATGTCTTGGCCTCCCGAGATGTTCTACGACAGCTGCAATGATTGCCATTGCCCAGGAGCACCCGATCACCACTCATGTTGTCAGTGAAACGCTAAAAGCGCATATTCGGCAACTTTCCCGGCTACAAACCCACCATGTAGTCGATTTGCCATTGCGAAGACCACAGGCTACAGTCTGTAGTATTGTGACGATACACCATGACTCAATACATGGCCTCATGCCTGCGAAACGCCCAACATGGGCATTGCAGTGTCTTCAGCAAATTGACGTGTGCCGCTCCATTCCTTGGATTGCTAAGAAGGCAGCCTTGTCACCCTTAGCCCTCAATCAGTTGTCTCTGTTTTGCCTCTACGAGTCTTATTTTGACCGGGTGCACATTTACAAGGATGGTTTCACCAATTCAAACAGCTATACCGGAGCAGTAGTTGTTTCGTTGGATGCCGTCTCTTTGCAGTTTAAATATTCGCACAATACTACGTCGAAAGCAACAGAACTTGCGGCTCTTCCAGGCGTACTCAAGTACGTGCTTTAGCAGCCATCAAACCATTGGGTCATTTTCTGCGATTCCAAAGCAGCCCTACAAACTCTGCAGTTTACCCTAGGTCATAGGTTACACGAGCAGCAAGTGTACGGAATAAGGAACGCTCATCATCTCGTGCTCGAGAAAGGCCACGATATTGAATTTAATGGTTGCCAAGGTGTGTTGGGACACCACGTACCCAAGCACACGAGGGTTGGACTCTCCCGCGTCTAACCGTGCGGGGCTTAGGCTTGTCCGGGGAAAAGGGGATCCTGGGGGTTGAGCCAATGCCGTGTGTTTGGATTTTTACGGCCCCTCGGCGGCAGCAACACACCCCTTTAGCCTCGGCTTCACGTAGACGTCACCCCCAGACTTATCCACCCGAGCGAAATCGGTAGTTGCCTTTTCCTGTCTCTCTCTCCCTCCAGCCTTTGTCTTTCTCTCACTTTACATCTTTCCTGCCTTCTCCTGGCTTCCCTTTATTTCCAATTTTTCCAGGCACCAAGGGTTAACCTTGTGTGAATAGCCAACCTAGGCTATTTCATATTTGGTTGTAGTGGTAATGTACAGCTGGCGTTTGCAGGCTGTGTTTCACAGGTCCTGCAGAGTCCCCTTGTAGGACTCCACGGTGAGTGGCTGGTGTTACGGCCGAAATTACACTATCCTATGGCTACCTCTTTCTCCCCACTATCTAATCGCT
Organism: Dermacentor andersoni; assembly: GCF_023375885.2. Lineage (NCBI taxonomy): Eukaryota > Metazoa > Arthropoda > Arachnida > Ixodida > Ixodidae > Dermacentor > Dermacentor andersoni. The sequence goes on along the minus strand of NC_092823.1, from coordinate 60,876,048 downwards.
CCCCTTGTAGGACTCCATGGTGAGTGGCTGGTGTTACAGCCGAAATTACGCTATCCTATGGCTACCTCTTTCTCCCCGCTATCTAATCGCTCCATGAAAAGGTGGCGCACCGATGATGTCTTCGAGTTCTTTACCCACCAAAAAGAAACTTTCCCTCGGTTCCATGTTGTCCACCCTGAGCAACCAGACAAACCCATGCGAACAATCTCACCATTCCTCGTGCCTAAGTCTCTCACCCAAGTTTTTGGTACAGGTTGTAAAGCATCCAGGATGGCAAGCGATGACCTCTTGGAGCTCCGCAACCAGAAACAATATGAAAAGCTACCCAATCTAGTATCATTTGGGGACACCCAACTAACAGTAACTCCACATCGTACTATGAATACCACCCCTGGCGTAATTTCCGATGATGATCTCTTGCAGCTGTTTGAAGTTGAGCTCCTGGAGGGCTTCAGTGAGCAGAACGTCATCAACGTCAAACGAATGAAGATGAGGCGTGACAATAAGGAAATACTGACCAAACACCGAATACTTACTTTTGGCACGTGTTCCGCCGGAGTCCACCGAGGCCGGGTATATCAAGCTTCGTGTTCGGCCATACTACGCTAATCCCCTGCGATGCTTCAAATGCCAGCGTTTCGGTCACAACTCACAGAGCTGCCGAGGGCGCCAAACTTGCGCGAAATGCAGTGCTCAAGAACACACCTCTGAATCTTGTGAAAACTCTCTCCACTGTGTAAACTGTGATGGGGAGCACGCTGCATACTCGCGTCGTGACCATCTTGGCGGAAAGAAAATTAAATTGTTACAATTAAAGTAAAAGAAAACATAAGTTTCAAGTAGGCACGCAGACGGGTATCCTTCCTGCCAAAGAACACCTTTGCCGATGTGACGCGTCAGGGGGCAGAGACACAACGGCTTCCGGCGGCTGTCCGACCCACAAGCAGTGATTCAGCAGTTACGCCATTTGACCCCCCCCCCTCCCCGGCGGCTACAGCAAGCGCTGCTACGCCCACCCAAATAGAAGGGGCCATCTACCTCCGGGCAGGTGGCCTCAAAGGCTTCGTCTAATGTGCCGAGGCTTTGACGACAAACAAAGCGCTCGGAAGAGCGCGTGTCTAGAGCCTCGCAAGAGGCGATGGACACAACGACCAGCCAGACCACAGACGGCGCCATTAGCGCCTAAGCAGCGGCGAGCATCATTTGACCGCTCCAGAAAAGACAAAACTCCCGCCAGGGCATCTGCAGAGGGCCCGTGAACTAATCTTGGTCTCTTAAACACGCAGCACCCTACACATATAGCATAATGGATACACAAGTACTACAATGGAGTGTTAGAGGACTTCTCCATAACCTCGACGACATTACAGAACTCCTACACAAACACAATCCCAAGTTGTTGTGTGTTCAAGAGACACACCTAAAATTAACGCAGACCAACTTTCTAAGGCAATATGCCATTTTCCGAAAGACCGTGATGATGCACTCACCTCCTTGGGGGGTGTAGGCATAATAGTCCATGAGGGCGTAGCATGTCAGCAAATAAATCTTCGTACTCCCCTCGAGGTAGTTGCAGTACGAGCTGTGCTATTTGGTCAGCTAATCACGGCTAGTTCGACGTACGTCTCCCCTTCTTGTCAACTTACTAAAACAGTGTTTGAAAACTTTATCGATCAATAAGCACGCCTTACAGATCAATAAGCACACTCCAGAGGAACATACTAAGATACACTTTCTTGAACTTCTGACAAAATACTCGTGCCCCGAGTACTACACTGACGCATCAAGATCACATGTCGGCATGCCTTATGCAGCAGTAGGGCCATCCTTCTCGGTGTCTGATGTTCAGAATCTGGAAAAAGGTATCGATACAGCTGAGGCCTGTGCACTATTGTCTGCTGTAAAGCATGTCAAGCTAATAAAAATACAGAAGGCTGCTATATTTACAGATTGCCTAAGCCTTGTAAAAATTTCATGTCTCTGAAAAGACAACAATACTGGAGTAAATGATCTATTCTCATTTCTATGCAAGATGTATCCATCTAAGCAGCATGCTGTTTTATGCTGGGTGTCCGGGCACAAAGGCATACCTGGTTGCAGACAAACTTGCTACGTCCTTAATAACGAGAGCCTGTAACACTACCACAGCTATCCCTCCCACAGACTTGAAGCCTTTCTTGCGCAAAACGCTGAGAAACTTTTGGCAATTTGTCTGGGACCGTGAAACCTCTAATAAACTTCATTTGTTTAAGCCGCACGTACGAAATTGGCCTTCGGTAACAAAAGCATGACAAACTGATGCCATGTTCTGTCGACTGAGAAGAGGACACGCATACGGTACTTATTCTTACCTGCTGACTGGTAGTGAACCTCCCCTCTGTGGTAGGTGTAGTGACAGGCTAACCGTTCTTCAAGTCTTGGTGGAGTGACCAAACGCAGAAGCTGAAGGAAAAAACCGCCTTCTTTAGCGTACCGTTGCCACGTTCACCTTCATCCGGTATTGTTTCTTAGAGCATACCCAGTTTTTAATCATAAATCAGTTTCAAATGTTTGCAAGATGTCTATTTGTGGCGGGTTATAAGCCCACGATCTTCGTAGCACATCCTCTCACCTGAGGCCCATGCTGCGATAGTAGTGACCTGTATAGCACATGCCTCCGGGCCCTTGTGTTTAAGGACCATGGTGAGGCAGCAGTGCCATTTGTAGCGACATATTTTAGTACATGTCCTCTTCGTAATACATCGTTTTTCCATAGCAGATCTCATGTATCATTGTCTGGTTTTATTACGAATATACTTACGCACTTTCCAACGGCTTAGTAAGGCTTAATGTATGTATGTATGTATTTATGTATGTATGTATGTATGTATGTATGTATGTATGTATGTATGTATGTATGTATGTATGCATGCATGCATGGATGCATGCATGCATGCATACATACATACATACATACATACATACATACATACATACATACATACATACATACATACATACATACATACATACATACATACATACATACATACATACATACATACATACATTAAGCCTTACTAATACAATACAACCAGCGCCCTAAATCTGAATTTACCGCTTTTAATTTGCCACTTCGATTGCTGAGTGTGAACTTTTCTCTGTGAAATATGGAGAGGGTGTTCTTTCTGAAAGTTCTAGCCTCGAATGTTAGAACTTCCCGAGTGCATTGATTATACATATTTTTAAAGCCTATTGGTTCGTGCAGGCCAGCAGCCTTGCAGGGCTGCAGAGGAAGAAGCTGGAACTTCAGTCACGCCCCTCTGTCGGTAGTCTCACTTTTACACCTGCCATGTGTATCTGACAGAGTTTCCACTGGTTCTCGCGGGTTTGCGAGAGCGCACGAGAATCTGTGCCGCTGTATAAGCTACCGTGCGCTCGTCTTAAACACAACGTGAAGGTTCGTTTATCCGAATTTTCCCTTAAGTCAAGGACAAAAAAAAAAACACGAATTCTTTTATTCGAAGAGCGTCCGAGTGTTTTGATATTACTCTACTGAAAGAAAAAAGCTTTGGTGTGCCCTGCTTATAATATTATTGATATTTGTGTGCACATTTCTGATCGTCTGTGTAAAGGATAACCACTACTTCTCCACAATTCCCTCTTTAAAAATATTGAACCATACTGGTATAATGATCTAGTGCTGTCTGGTCCAGAACAGTAACTAGCACTGAAAAAGTAAGATCTGCGCTTCCGACACGAACTTCACCTATATTTTCAACTGTCTCCACGCACCATATAACGAGGGTTTCGTCTGAGGCCTTTCTTTCTTTCTGGCGATGTGCGTAAAGCAGTACTGGCTGCCTGACTGCAAGATCCTGCGTACACCGTAGTGCTCCTTTTCTCCTCGTGGGATCGTTGCTCACCAACCGAAGCCCTCGTGACAGAAACGGAGCTCCAACTTCAAGGTCTTTATATTTGCAACAATTTTGCTACAGCTGCCTGATGAATTTGATATTCCTCGCTCTATTTAGCGTCAAAATTTTACAGGTTTGTCGAACGTTTTCGGTTGCAAACGCCGACCAGGTCGGTGGCTGTCTCGGTTAAAGTTTCGTTTGCTCTGAGCTCGCGAAAAAAAAGAAAGGAGTTCCGTTGAAACGCAGTTTGTTAACATTTTCTCCATGGGAGGCCAACCAAAGTGTATATCATTCGTTACGTTTACCATGGAATTTCGTTTCAGCCAGTCTTGTTTATCAGGAACCCACTCTACACAGAAACGCTAATGCAGAGGTCTTGCGGAGGAAAAGTGAATTATAAACGGGAATGTTTTAACGGCGCATCGAAACACGCTGTAGTACCGCGGGGCAGCAAGTGAAATATGCGAAATCCAGATCGACTCCCTCTCGCAATGCATCAAGAGCGCGCACAGTTCGTCTGAGCACGTACAAGCTGAGCCCGACTCCATCGAAGCGTGCTCTGCCTGCAGCAGGCGGAAGATTGCTGGGAAGCAGCCAAACGCTGCTCACTGGTTCGAAATTCTTGTGCAACTACTGAGCCTGATGTACTTTGTCTATTATTATTTATTTTGATGATGAAAAACCGGTCCGTTTGTTTTTCTTACTGAATAAACAAAAAGGGATGAATGTTGCGTTCATAAATCAGTGAAGGCGGCGTGCACTAGTAAGTTTTTTCTCGCTGTTTTATTTTTGCATAATATCTTCCTGGCGGTAGAGAAAACTAGGACGGGTGGAGGTTCTTCTCATTCGATTCGAAGCGCTCTGTATACGCAGCAGCCAAAGAGGAACAACTCTCCTAAAGAGATTCTCGTCGGAAGGGTTGTGAACTTTCTTCTAGGGCGGCATGTTAAGATGAAAATTGACTATAATTTAGGTCCTGGTAGTACGTAGATTAAGCGGGCATATACCTAAACAAACGCCATTTCCTCTTTCCTTGACTACTCTGTCTACCTATTTCACAGCATTTTATCTCAGTAACGCTGCCAAATCCACGAACTGTTTTCCCTTTGTAACGTGCGCTCAAGCCTTGTTAGCTAAATCGAAGTTTCGCGTCGGAAGTGCGGGCCTGTCATTTATCAAGTCTAGTCAAGTCAAGTTTATTTCCAACAACACCGAGTCGGAGGTTCTTGGGCGAAAAGATGTCGCCGACATCTTGACAGTGCCCAAGGACCCATTAAATAGCAGCAGGCCGATAGAAAAAATAATCATCTGAAACACTGTACAAAAATGTAGGCATGAAATATAATTCACGCAACGCAACCATTTTAGTGCACAAAATATTTGCATATAATACAGATGTCACACAATCCTTGTAAACACTTGTGAAAAGGCAACAAGAATAATTTCATACATAAAATGAAATATATATCAAGATAGCAAAAGAAAAATGTTGTTGTTCGACTCGTTCTTAGATGTTTAAAAGCATATTTCGCACATGTTTCGTGAATTTACATTATGGCAGTTCGAATTTCGTATAAGTTAAGAATTTGTTCAGTATTGCTGGTATCTGGTATTCAAGAAGACATTCTCCGTAGCTTGTACGGAACTACTTCATGCACAGTTACTTCATGTGGAAACAGAAATGCCACTGAAAAGTTTTTATAACTTGGCCCAGCTTTTCAAGCTATTCCGTACGTGAATGCGCTTTCTTTATTGACTGGATGCCGGGGAGCATGCACTAGGTTAGAGTTACGCAATAATGAAAATATACAGACAGTGAGTGATCTGTTCATTGGATGAACTCTGTGTAATATATTGATTGATTGATCGAACAAATAATTGGTTGGGTGGTTGGTTGACCGATCAATTGGTTCACCAAGTGAGTGAATGAGTAAATAAGTCAATGAAAGAGGGAGGGAGTGAGTAATCGGGTTTATTGTCCAAGGGCTACAGGTGCAATGAGCACCAATGTATTGTAGCGCTCAGGGTTAATTTCAACACCGAAATGTGTTTTTGAAGTAAACCCACACCTGTGTGCTAGCGTTCCTTCTCCAAAGAAATACTGCTACCGTGACCCAGGATAGAAACCATGTCCTCATGCGCAACTACAGAAAGCCATAAACCATTAGCCACCGCAACGACTTCGTGTGAAATTTCACGAGTAATGCACGCCTGCAGGGACGTGAGTTTGACCACGTAATCTGTTTCTAAGTACACTCAGTCTTGCGTATTTGCTTTGCGCAGGAAACATTTTGCGTGGACAAAACGCTTTTAAAGAGGCCATTTGCTTAGCCGCTTCAAAGGCGGAATTAGGATGGCTCATCGATAAGTGCGCCACAGTTGCACAATTTTATATTTCAAGGCGCTAACGACACATTTGGGAGTATTCAAGGTGGTATGTTGCCAATCTCGCGGGTGAATTCTTGTAGTCAGAAGGTAAATTGTTCTTGCTGCAGTGTACGGTCAGTCATGCCTCTTGTTTTTAGGACGTTAATTAAAACGCAGGTTCAGAACGCGTGGAAAAGTCGCTCATACGGTTCAAGCAATGCGACAAAGAAAAACTATTTCTTCGGCACTACTGATCGATCGCGCCAAGTCGAACGGGGTACTGCCATCAGCAAGCCGGTCATGTCTCTACGCATTAAAGTGAAAGGAAGTCAAAAGGAGTGAGCAGACGGTTCAGTTAAGCCGAAACTAAATTCCTCTGGCTTTCTTCCCCGTCACCATGTTGTGGGGCCCGAGAAATCCTGACAAGTATAAGGGAAGGAGAGAGAGACGTTTATTGTTAGGGGAAATATGGACAGGCGGGCCGGAGGAGCTTGTCTCCAACTTTCAACTCCACAACTGGGGTAAAGGGCGAGGATTAGACGGAGATAGGAAGAAAGGGAAAAAAAATGAGTCGACGATGCTTTAACAGATTGAGTGCTTTTGATGAGCGTAATACGCGGCACACATATCGTGTGCGTCAACCGCCCTGGTGGCTGACAGGCAATCGCGTTGTGCTGCTTACAGGATTTGCCGGTCACACTGCGAAGGGGCGAAATGCTTAAAAGCACTCGTGTATCGCGCATTTGGTTAAAGTAAAGAAAAATCAGGCGTTAAAGATTAGTTCAGAGTCTCCCACTTCAGCCTCCCTCATATTTAGGCGATGATATCAGCATGTAAAACCATAAAATTTAATTTCAACTTTTGGCAACGTATAGCTGTTAGTATGCACGAAATGCGCGCTCGTCAGCTTGTTGGAGGTTGATAAGTTATATGGCGTCCGTATGTCGATGCCCGAATGTGCCTTACATGCAAAGGAGACAGAGCGGGTACTTGAGCGCCATGTACATACACGACAGGTACCAAGGTAAAGGACGCGAGCACTTTCACATTTAAGCATGAGTGATAGAAAAAAACCACATTTGCGCTTTTGATATATCAGCTACCAGCGTTTCGAGACCTTCAAAATATTTTACCGCTGTCTTAGCAACAGGTCCTTTGACGCACACGAGCGGGATTCCAAATAAACTTATCGCTTACCCGTTTGTTACCTTCATTTGTTCGTCGAGTGAAGAGGATGCCTGTCTGTTCTGCGGGGGCTGTACTTCTGCACTCAGATCTTGCGATGGCTGAGCAGGCCACGCAGCTGAACCTTTGTCAGTCACGCTTACGTAACTGAAGTGGCCAAAATAATGAGGGCTTCGCGAAAAAGACGCTGCCTTTAATGGCCACAACTAAATACTGAAATGCTGCATGTTCGTGTGGAAATAACTGCACCTGTGCTTGGCGATGGAAGTGGCGCGCTCACTTTTACTCCTAGGAAATACCGCTTGCGATCTTGTTCGCCGAATTTTGCTGAAAGTAGGGGAATAAAATCCAGCGGTGTCGACCTCACTCCAGCTGATAAGGTGCCCGCTTCCGCTTGTAAGATTAAGGATTGTGAAACCCTTCAGCCTCTTTCTTTTGTGTGTTTTTTGATGCAACAGCCAGTGTGACTGCATCTTTTTACACGACATCTCTTAACTAGTAATTCGTACAATACAGCATCAAAATACGCGAACAAACCTGGGAACACGCAGTCTCTCTTTGGATCGTTTCAGGGAAATCTTCCTTCCCGTTTGTATTGAAAGCACTTTTTTTTTACTTTCCAGTCTGCAGAACCAACTACACGATAGCCTTTTAAATCTAGCCTGTTGTTGTTTAGGAATAGCGAACGGAAATCACGGAGGCGGCTTTCAGTTACAAGATGCGGTTCGTCGGTTCTACAACTAAGTCGTCTTTGAGCACCATGGCGACGCCGTTGTATATGGACAACTGGCTGACTAAATTCGCGTACTAAAGCGGGCCTTTACTCGCGCAGGAAACACGGGCCGCTGAACATCCTGAATGACGAACCAGGCTGCAAGAGCGGGGAAGAAAAGTGTTGCTGAATTACTTTCGCAACCTTACAGAAAGTGCCGCACTTTGAAGGCAATTTGAACGTTGCCGAGGGGACAGCACGTTCTGCGATGAACAAAGTGTCGCGCTATCGTATGACGTCGTTGCAAGACCACAATGGTGAGGTAACTTCAGTCACTAGTGTGAGCGTTTGTGCATGTGCAATTACGGAAAACGTTCGTGACTGGCGTGTTGTAAGAAAGACCTATTTTATCCCTGTTGATTTTTCGAGTTAGCCTAAATTCGACGGTGCCTTTTTTTCCACACATTCTGATTTCTTTAGATCCGCTATTGGATTCAATGATAGTTTAAAATGAATTAAATATGTTATAATTTGGGATTTTCATGCTGGCGAGCGCCATATCGGATATTTCAAACCCACTTTAAGATTTGCCCGGAAAGCGGAACAGCTTCAACGATACGAGGATACGCATTCTAGGAAGTATAAAAATACGGTAAAATCTAAGTCTGGATTGTTAAAGACCTAAAACACGCAAATGCCTTCTGCGTTGATTCTGTTTATCTTTCTTGAACATGGCAAGCAAAATATAAATTTCTGAACACATCGGCACGCAAAGTGTAGTCTGGGCAAATTTCTATTTTCGACGGCATCCTAGAACCATGACTGCATTAGCATACATATTGGTCGATAAGAAGTGCGTTATCGAAAGCCCACAGAACAAAAAAACATCCCCTGCCGCCAACGCAAATCGTCGAAATGTCAGCGCATTTCAGGAGAATATGGAGCCGAGGTTGAAATAAAAATGTTTATGCGTGAAAAAAAAAAGGAAAGCATATTCGCTTTTCCATAGCCTCCCCCCCCCCCCCCCCTTTCCGCAGAACAGGAGCGAAGTGTGCAATGACAGCGAGTAAAAGAACGATAAAATATTTAAAACTGAAAAAATATCAATAATCCTTCCAATAGGATTCCATCCACCGCCTGAATGTGCAACGCTTCCGTGATTCGTTACGGCTCAGGAAAGAGAATTGTAATGCTGAGAACGCGACAATAATCAATAAAAACTGGGACTCAAATGATTAAGGTTTTTGCTGATCAGTGGTTGAAAAGATGTTTGCATCAAATGCGGGGAAGCAGAGTGCGAATAACGGGTCTGGCGTGCGTTGAGGACACAACAATATTCCACGATCTTCAGTAGGCGCGAGATGTAATGTCAATGTTCAAAACTGCGAGCGTTGGGCGCCTTGTGTTTCTCACGTGAGCGAGCTTGCTGTTTCAGCGGCTTTTCAACAGCTGTACGCGAACATTTTGTTCCAGAACTGCGTGTTCTCCTCACCGCGGCTTGTTCTTGTATGTTCGTTGGTGCATGGGTGCTACTTCTTTCGCGTCGCAGCACTGAAGCGCGCTAACAAAAGCGCAGTGGTTCGTTTTGCAGCTGATATATTGTCGAGTAAACGCACCGCGTAAGAAACCTGCACAATCGTTGCTGGATACACAGCAACAGCTTTAAATCAACCAACGTGAACAGTAACCACGACTACGAAGCTTATGATGCATGGACCTAAGTACTTGGTTCACAGTTCTATGAGTTACAGGCCCTTCAGACTGTGAACGAATGTCTTAAGCCCGTGTAAAACACCACTTGCTTCGGCAACGTGCTCCAGCAATACAATAGAACAAAACGGCCCAACGTATTTTGACAGCATATACACTGTTGTCAAAAAAGATTGAAGTAAAGGCAACCATATGCTTCAATAAATGTAAGAACTGCTCCCGCAAAGTGACACAGGAATTGAGATCAGTCCGCCAAAAAAAAAAAAAAAGAAAGGAAATGCCCACTCAACGCGCATGCTGAAGTCTGGGTAAAAAGAGAGCTTTCATGAAGTTATTATCCTGTCTGTTCAAATATAATGCGAGTTTTTCTTTTTGAGAAATTTCTGGCCTCAGAACCCGCCCTGCTTATACGCCGGTTTATGACGTGGATATACCTCCGTTATTATTATTCTTTAGTTACGCGAGCATCCAGGGACGCTTTTGTTTCTTGCCCAGCACTTCCAGTTCACCTCCTGAGACGACCGGGGACTAAATGCAAAATAAATAAGAAAAAAATCCGCAAAAAGATACTACAGTACAAAATTCATGGATTTCGTTATAGATATGCTATCAGAGCGCAAGTATAGTTACAAGATAGGCTGCTGAAGTGTGTAGAGTAATTAGAATTATTTTAAACCACTGAGACGACTGAGGCAAAACTTAAAGAAAATCAGAAAAAAATTGAACGATAGATAGAACACTAAAAATTCATGGGTTTGATTAAAGATATGATATCAGAGCATAAGTTTAATTGCAAGTTGAGTTACTGAAGTGTCCAGAATAATTGGAATGAATTAAATATCACTGACTATTGGGCACCAAAGCACCGAATCGTATACTTTAGAGGCCAGCCCCGTGAGCACGATATTGGTTAAGTTCCGGGAAACCCGGAAGAAGAAAGCGGAAGTAATGCCGTCACTAAGGACGTCACATACCAGAAGGTGGAATGATATTTAACCGGTTATATAATGAACCCCGGATGCCTCCGAGTTGGGCTGGTGCATTGCGTTTGCCTAAAGTTAACCTAAACAACACCAACGCCGAAGTGCGAGTGCTAGTAAGAGACATCTCAGTCAAATATTATAGGGTAGCCTGCCATTTTTTGTTTCTTTTTGTGACGTTTCAATGTCTTCTAAGTGGGGGGGGAGGGGCGGACCAGGAGCATCGCACCGTGCGTGAAACTCTTTGCCATGCTCGAATGTGCCACGGGAATTTTTTAAGTGCTGCCATTAAACAACCTTGGATGCGGAGACCCCGACTCCGTTTTGTTGACAGTGACAAAAACATAAGCAGTGAAAACCAGTCAGTAATGCATGCACTCCGCCTTTCACGTTTTTTTTCCCTGAACGTTTCGCGGAAACGATGAATAAAGCACTGCGGGAACGTGTTTCTATTGGTCGTTTCGTGTTGTCTACGGCATCAGTTCCTGTTGTACTTGAAGAGAAGGAGAAAGACGACGAATAAAAGCTATATACATTTGTGTGTGTGTGTGACACGAGCAGGAGGTTGCGGACGGAGACAAACACTGCTTTTATTCGTCGATATATATATATATATATATAGAGAGAGAGAGAGAGAAAGTCCACCCTCGCGCTATACTCATGGTCGCATGTTATTTAGGGACAAATACGATACTTACCTGGTATACAACTAGGTTGGTTGTATACAGCTTGGTTGGGTGTAGAATTCTCTTTATTTTTTTTTTATAACGTGCGATCACATCAAATGTTCCTGGGCCGCGCAGGTGACAACTTTAATACCGCGAAACATTTGTTAGTGTGTTTGTGCTGTTTGCCGCTTGCAGGGTTTATCCTGCTCATATATCCCGCTGATTACCTCGCTATGAATGAGTGAACCGGTTTTTGATGCGAAAGCGTGAAATCGCCCATTGAATGTTTGTGCGCATCACACCATCTACAAGCTATGCCGGACTGCAACTGCCACTGCTGGCGGATGCAACCAAGAGTGGCACGCAGTGTTATCCATTCCCTACAGTGGCGGCCACATTTCAATGGAGGCCAAATTCAAAAACGCTAGCGTACCTTCCTTTTGACGCACGTTTGGAAACCCCAGGGGGTTAAAATTGCTCTGCGGATAGTGAATGTCATGAAATAATCTCAAACTTTAAGTCAGTCTGGCAGGTTTCAAATGGAGAATGTTGATAGATATCGTCCGGAAAAGTTCACATTTATGGCATTGTTTCTGCCAGACATGCTTCTGCAGAAATACTTCTCCCTCGTAAAACAAAATGTGAGCAGCTGGCAATGCCGATTGTGAAGTCATTACTAAGTAAAGCTCGCTGGTGTGTTGTTTCGGTAGTCGGTGTTCATCGTGCTCATATATCCCGCTGATTGCCCCACTATAAAGCAACGAACCTTTATTGATGCGAAAACGTGAAATGGCCCACACAGCGAAAAAGCCGGTGGTCTCTGTTGCAGCGAAACTTCTCAATTGACTGCGACGCCTCATCACAAGGGTGCGAGACACTCTCGCGACGCTGCCTAGCGCTTGCTGGCTTCCGCCTCGACGGAGAAGAGCCGGCGAGAGGGAAAACCTGCTGCCGCGGTGTTGCTTGAGGGGTGAGGGCATCGCCGCGGCGCCACGTCATCCTCGTTCTGGCTCTCAAAAGCCTGGTTTTTCCGCGTGTTCCTCGAAGCGTAAGCTCTCGCCTGTGCGTTCTAACTGCGCCTCAGTAAGGCCAAATCAAAACGCGCCAAGCGTTTCAATGCGCTCGCTTGCCCGGAAGGAGTCCATTGCTCGAAGGACCACTCAGCGGCCTTCAAGAAGAAAATAATGCTTTCGTATTCACAATTTATAAGAAGTGCTTAGGAGTCCTTGTATTTCTATCTCAATTACACCTTCGAAAAGGAAGAAGTGAACTGCGGCTACTTCTGGCAAATTCAATGAAATGTACTTCACCACACATCATATTTGAAGCACGAAATGTGTAATTACTTTTGAAAAAGTAGCAGTAATTCGCAGCCGATTTTTTTACTCATCCCTGACTGTACACAAATGGGCAACCTTTACATGTTGCTTCCAATCTACAGCACATAATCTGGAAATATTACATTGAATAATGAAATTTTTTGAGGCACGGGTGAACGAAGGAAGAAAGCTTATTCAGGCTCGTACTTAACACTTTCCAGGGGCAGATGGTTATTCTATCTATCTATCTATCTATCTATCTATCTATCTATCTATCTATCTATCTATCTATCTATCTATCTATCTATCTATCTATCTATCTATCTATCTATCTATCTATCTAACAGTTTTCCCGCCAGTCTCGGTCACTGGGTAGTCCATGGTGGACTGGGTAGCTCATCGGGCTGCTGCGCTGAAGGAACAGGGTTCGAAAGCAACCATCAGACCAACATGAGTCACATAGTATGTGGCCATGCGTACACACGTGCTGCTCTTCAACGAACCTGCTTTTTGCGAAGACATGCCCACTCGAGATGCGGGACTGGCCATGAGGCACTTCGGTGTCTACCGCTATTCGACGCCGGCTTGGAGCATTCATGTGTCAGTCGGTATGTGTTACTATTCAATTAACCGGTTTGATACCCACTTTGTTGACCGGGTGTGTTCCACTAGCTGTTTGTGCCGCTCTCTAATGAGCCTATTTCACGTTGCCTTCGGCAAGTTGGTATATGCCCCTTAACAAAGACAAAAGATTATCCTTTAACTTTTTCCGATGTTCGACGAAATCGAACCCACTCCACGGGCACACTTTAAGGCGACGCTGTTAGATGGCGCTGCGTGTGCAGTAAGATGCGAGAGAGGGGAGGCTGGTTGCAGACACGTTCCCGCTTTGGCAAGAAGGCATGTCGGCATATTGCCTCAATGATAATCACATTAGTATCGACATTTATCGTGAGGTGAGTTGATCTGCAGGATTTTTTTTTTCAAGCCTTCAATGAGTGAATATCCTGCGTAAATGGTCGCACATTTAGCCATTTCTTGACCTGATGCTCCAGTCAAGTGCAGTACGCCAACTTCATCTTGTTGTTTAGGGTCGAAAAAGTTAATAAAATGGTAGCCTTCACCGCAGACGAGATGTGCATGTCAAATTTTCATCTACCTATACCAGGCGTGCGCACTGTGCATGAAGAATGCGTGTTCATAGCAGACCAACCAATTTATACGTTTACGGACCGAAGCGTCCAAAGCGCTTCCATCGAAGAACAGCAAATACTCTCGAGTACCATTACTTACATGACCAATATTCTTCATTGCCTTATTCGTCCTTTAACCCGGAGAAACGGTGTAAATTTTTTCACCATTCTCGTAGCTCTTCCAGGTTGTCTTCTTTTTCCTATTTGAACAGCTGCATATTGCACTGTTGAAGAGAATATCAATCACCCTGCGGGTGTGACACCTAATAAGAGCCTTCCGGTGTCACGCTGTAAAACAAGACACTCGGAAACGTTAATAGAGCCACGAGGCTCTTTGGTGTGGAGGGAAGGATCAGGAAAGTAGAAAACCCAAATATTGATCAGATGCAACAGAAATATATTGCCAAGGGGGACGACAGAGGTAAAACAAAAAAAGCGAAATGTGCTACACACGAGCAGGGATGGTTGAAATGTGCGATAATAATAGTAATACGAAGCACAAAAGGAGCCTTGCAATTTTTATGACATGACGGTCTCCAGTAGTATTGATCTCTGCAGTCAGCCCTCGTCTCTAAAGATCGATAATGTCGATTGTTTTAGCGCTCAGAAAATAAAAGACGACTCAGATATCGCAATGTAACATTAAAATATACGAAGTTTTTCTTGCAACTGATCACGTTGCAGACAAGAATACGGGTGAAGCAGCAAATTACGAGGTGTTCTAATGCAAAGAGCTACTTTAGAAAACTGTAACGAAATATAATTTCTACTTATTTATTAGTTACGCGAAATTTGTGACCCCGAAAGTAGATGGAATGGTGCCTTTGGGGTGTAATCAATCGTGTATTCAATGCGGGATGATTAGGCATTACCTATGTTTATTTAAATAAAATATTTTTTTATGTGTACGGCGAACTCAAGGTCCAGGCTGAGTGAGCGTCACAATGGTAGTTTAACTTAATTTAATCGAATAAGTAATGAATACAAATTCTCAAGGAAATTTTAGCGATGAGCAATGCTAGCCTTGAATTTCACTTAGTAAAAAATGCGGTCGTCCGAGGTAATGTGTCAGTGTTCAATTATGAAAAAGAAAAACCGAAAGAGAAGATGTCAGAGCTATGTTTTCATGCCACCTATCTTATTTTTTGCATTCTTGACTTTACATGCGTCACTTACTAATTAGCTCACCTTTGTATTCGGCTTAAGGAGTCAGTGTATTACCATCGTGGTGTTCGGTACATCTGGTTGCTAAGAGTGAGAAAAATGGTAATAGTTTAATTGTTATTTCAGATCAATGAACATACGAGAAAGCGCAACCACAAAACTTGTCTTCGTTATTCGAGTCACTGTACTTCATTGCAATGCATTCGTTTACCTGCTCAGTTGTATACAGAAACTTTATACAAAGTGCTTACAGCCTTTCATTGCACGCGTTCTCGTGGTTTAATATTTCTTTTACTATAAGGTTAGCCAAACGATACATGCACATTATAGTTTAGCTCTGATTAGTTAGTGGTATTAGTTAGTCCGAGCAGTTTACTGTTAGTTATGGCGTCATCTAAGCTGATGCCCTAAGAAACGTTTTTCCGAATCCTGAAGTTTCCAAGATCAGTCAGTCAAACCTAAATAGCTGTAGTGATTGCTGATGTAGTAAGGAACGCGGGGAAGAAAGATATTGGCTGCAGGCATATCCAGCCTTGCAATACATTCCAGTGAATGCTGTGACCAAGGGGCCCGCGCCGCGTTTCGGCAGAGCTTCAAAACCTAGCATCTCTAGGTGCCACAGCGCTCAGCATGATCTACAATGCGCGTGCACTTTTCCAACAGCTCTCGCAATGTAAATTATACTGAGTGCGACTGTACTTCATTGAGTGCTTCCTCGTTTCAACTCGCATTGCCAGATGGACAACAAGGTGACGTGCACAGCGATGCGGAACCGAAGTTATGCGTGCAAGAAAAACACGTTAACAAAGCTCACGTGGTCCATCCAATCAATCCGTAGTCGCCCGTTAATGTTCTGGCAGGTAAAACGCGCGAATGTATCTAATGCTTATATTATGCTTGTGATGGACATTGTGCTTTCAAAGATGCGAAATGGGAAGAGTTCGGAGAAAACGTACACTAAGGTAGCTAATGGCTCCTTATCGTCATGATACCGCACACTTGCACCTGAATCGTTCATCGACTTTATCGGATTCAATGAATCGTTTACTAGACTTACACATTGAATCATCATTTCGCAACTTGCATCAGCTATTTCTCGACCTACCCTCCTTAGTCCTACCCTACCCTTGTTAGAACTAACCCTGTTGCTTATCTTCATTGGCCAACGATAAGTTTTAACATTCTTCGAACTACACCCGCCTTAGACCACCTTCTCCCTCGACGCATCTATTCAGGTTTTCATCTTTCGAATACGGGAAATGACTCGACATGGTGCGCGTCATTTGACCTTTCACAGACTTTCGCGGATTGGCTCATTACGAAGTTGATGAGAGGGGACCAGCCGAGTTGCTTACTCAATAACAAGGTGTGGGTGCATCCGAGGATGAGAGCTCGCTGCGTGAATTGGCAATGGTTGATGTTTAAAACTAACTGCGCGACGAAAACGAAGTGCAGCGGCAAAAGAGAAGCGGTGGCTATTAATTGGAAACCATGTGCGGGAGAACATTTGTTATACATTTTTTAGCGCACTCCCGCGTGCATGGCAGGAAAGTGAACATGACAAAGGATCGCGGTTTGGTCAGTTGCGACAAAAGATATAGAAGAGAAACAAAAATATGTATGGAAAGATTGGGACGAAACTCATTGTCGCTACGGTGTGTCGCGACATTCGAGCAGTGGAGCGACACACCGCATTACGGACGTGAGGTTTATTGAACATGTATAATAGTAATATTAATATTTTCCTTGCTTCGTCTATACGCGACATACTCCGATAGCGTCTCACTTTGCTGTGACACTCGCTTGCCAACGTCGCCCTCAGTATGGCGCCGACATTACGACACCAACGCAGTGAAGGCGATGGAATGACGAAGAAGGTATGAGGTCGACGGAATTACAAATCCGGTATTACGACGACGGCATGGCGACAATGAGATGTTGATTTCTAAATCATGACGACAGTATAGTGACGTCAGATGACGACCACGATACGAGGACAACGACGTGACGACCGCCAAATAACGAAGCTGGAATGACGACGATGGCATGATCTGACGGTATGACAATGGATTCATGATAGCGACTGTGCAACAATGACGCAAATATATGGCAGTGGCAATAAATTCATGTTTTGATGACATCATGATTACAATAGATTTACGAATAAGGATTGACATCGATGGATCATCCAAAGGTGTACGACGACGGCATGACGGCAATCGAAAGACGATGGTAAGACGACAGTGTGACGATTAAAGCATGACGAGAATAGTGTGACAATGACAGTGGGTGACGACGGCATGGCAATACTTGGATGTCAATGTTACAATGACGAGGACGAAATGTGCGCACCGACATCATGGCGACGGTATGACAACGAATGTATGATGACGGCGCAATGACGACAATGGCATGGCAGCGTCATAAGTACAATAAGGTGACGACGTGTGTAGAATGACAATGACGTGAATGCGACTCTGTCATGAAGCCTGTATGACAATGACGCCGTGACGACGACGGCATGACGACAGTGGTCTGAGAACGGTCGCATGAACACGGCACCCTAATCGCAATTGAATGACGACAGTACGATTATATTATAAGGACAAAGAAGTGTTGAGATTGATTGAAAGACGAAGGTGGTACGACGGCGTCATGGCGACAAGGGGGTGACGTTACTGAAGTGATGACAACGGTAAATGACGGCATGGTGACGGCATGGTGACGATGGCATGACGCCAATGGTGAAGCCATGACTTCTTGACGACGATGGCGTGTTGATGACGACATGACGAGGGAAGGATAACCAAGTTAGAAAGGTGACAATGGAACTACCATGCCGCCATCGCGACAAATGTGTCAATGATTCCACGACTGTACGAAGAGAATCGGCTGCTGAATCTAGAACGACGAAGACGCAACGACCACGATGACATCCCAAACATGGGCACATGAGGACTGGCCCCCTCTATTACCTGAATTGGACGACCTGGTAGGCGTACGACGAAGGCATCAGGACCACGAGCACACACTTTCTGGCCCAAGCAGGTAGACAACTCAGGCCATTGGGTTGGCGTAGAACGGACGGACGGACGGACGGACGGACGGACGGACGGACGGACAGACAGACAGACAGACAGACAGACAGACAGACAGACAGACAGACAGACAGACAGACAGACAGACAGACAGACAGACAGATTCAAAACGGCTGAAGCAGGCAAATAATTCTAATTGAATTAAAAAAGAAATTCAGGGCGGTTTCGCCGGCGACAACAGTTCCTTCTGCGAGAATATCTAGTTTTGGCGAAGGTTCTATTATTTTCTTCATGTTGCGATTTACATACGCCGCAATTTCGCCATAAATGGGGAGAAAACTTCGTTGACCCCTGCTGGCATCCAGTGAATGGACACAACAGCCAGTTCATTAAGCCGCACTCGAGCCGTCATAGAGACAATATGCCAGCCAATCATTTACTGGCTTCAGTGTCCACAAATTGCATTCAGAAGCAGCTGTCACCAATGGGAATGTCGCCAACATATTGAAGAGTGTGGGAAGCATTCGGGAACATGTCTCTGTCGCACTCCACTGGAACGTCGGTCGCAAAGCGTGGCAGCTCTTCTGCTTGCATGGCGTGCCAGTTCGCGTTCGCGATCTCCCGTACTTCTGTCCGCGTAGGAACATCTGCTCTTTTTTATCTCTGAAGCAAAATTCAAGGGCAAGCTGCAAAGACTAATACTTATTCTTGGCTGTGTGTCTTGGCAGGACAAACTGCAACGTCTGCAGTGCTGCCTGGCGACTTGCAAAGCGATGCTCGAGGGATCCTGTCAGATCGTCGATTTAATGAATGAAAGTCGCTGGCTTTTATTACTCTTCTGCAGAGCTACAATAATTTGCCCACCATTTCTATGTACCGAAGACCCGTGGAACTTAACAGTTCACTCCGAATTCGGTCTCTCTATTTATCATGACCCGCAGCAAAAATATTGTTGGATTCCGTCTCCGAATTAGTACCCATCTCTTCAAGCTTAGTTAAAATCAGGTCAACGTACTTTAGGACACCATTCATGTCAAAAGATGTCCTCAGCCTATGTAGACTTGTGATGCAGGAACCCCTCGAATGTCTAACAGCGAGTCACAAAAGAAAGTTCAAAGCGCCGACTCGCTTGTGGATATAATGTGTGCTGGAAACAGTTGTTTTGTCACATGAAGTGTCCATGAGGTATTGAAGTGAGCCGACAAATTAAGCAGGTGCTCCGCCAAATAGCAAGAAAGTGTCGTGACGTCACATCCATCTTATGACACAATATCGACGTAGGTAGAGGAATAAGCTTGTTAAGCCTTCCGGATAATATTTTAGAACCGCATTTATTTTTCTTTCCTCTGTTTTCTTTTTTTTACCAAGAAGGGGAGTTGATTTATTTACTTATTTATTTATTTATTCAGCACCCACAGGCGCCAAGGAAGGAAGGAAGAAAAAAGTGGAGAAGGAAAGGCAGGGAGGTTAACCGGTTCGCTTAACCGGTTTGCTACCCTACAGATGGGAGAGGGATGGGGGCGATGAAAGATGGGGAAGGGGGTGAGAGAGATCACATAGCACAGCACACACACACACATCGTCCGTTAGAGTCCATCAATCTGGCATGGTACGTGATATCACTGTCACAGCCGCTTGTCCAATCCCGTCTCTTTCAAAAACCGAAGTAGTCCCTTCGTCGCCTTCACCTGCGATGTCTTCTGTCAGCGGCATGTCAAAATCGTGTCGAGGGACAATGGTCTAGTGTCAAGGTGCGCTAGAACAGATGCCAGGGACTGTCGCTGAACATTATATTCAGGACAGTCGCACAGCATGTGTTCCAGCGTCTCCACGCAAATGCAGGCATTGCAGAGAGCGCTGTCGGCCATTCCAATGCGGAATGAGTAAGATTTCGTGAAAGCCACCCCTAGCCATAAGCGATAAAGCAGAGTCGCCTCTCTTCGGCGGAGTCCAGTTGGCATATAGAGATGCATCAAAGAGGACAGATGGTATTGACGGTTGCTCTGGTTGTTCTGGCTGTTTGGTCTGCACCATAGAGAGAGCGTCTATGTCTGCTAGCTGCGTCGGATCGTGAAAGCGGTATGGCCTCTTGTGCGTCTTCAAGAGCTGCTCGAGCGGCATTATCGGCGTCTTCGTTTCCAGTGACGCCGCAGTGACTTGGCAGCCACTGAAACGTCACGCGGTGTCCTTTCTCCTGTGATGTATGGAGTAGGCATCTAATATCGAATACGAGCTGTTCGAATGGCCCGCGATGCAGAGCTGATAGTAAAGATTGTAGGGCTGCCTTTGAGACGCTGAAGATTGACCATTGTCGAGGTGGCTCCCGATTGACGAAACGAAGTGCAGCGCGAAGAGCAGCTAGTTCAGCAGATGTCGATATTGTTGGGTGGTCAGTCCTAAAGCAGATGGTAATAGTTTTTGCTGGGACAACCACAGCACCGGACGAACACTGGATGTTTGTGGAACCATCAGTATAGATGTGTTCACTGTCCGCGTACCTCTCGTGCAGAAGAAGCAGAGACAGTTGTTTCAGCACAGGCGACGACAGCTCAGACTTTTTCCCGATTCCTGGTACACTGAGATGGACTGTGGGGCTGATAAGGCACCAAGTGGGTATCGATGGTTTAGATGCAGCGGTGAAGCCCGAGGGAAGTTTGTCGTTGTACTTGATGATAGTTTTAGAGAATGATGATTGGTGCCTGTCTGAAGGTAGTGCTGCAAGGTGGTGATAGGGGGCACGTGCAAAATGTCTGATGTGCGTTCTCAGGGCTTCCACCGTAATGTGAGTTCGCATTGGATGGTCCCGAGCAATCGCAAGTGTTGCCTCTGTTGACGTGCATCTGGGCAAACTAAGACAGACTCTGAGTGCTTGAGCTTGTGCTGCCTGCAGAACACGAATATTTGTCTTGCAGGTGCTGTTCAGTACAGGTAGACTATATCTTAGAAAACCGAGAAAGAGAGCTCTGTAGAGTTTAGGCATTGCGTCTACTGACGTCCCCCACGTCTTTCCTGCCAAGTATTTGAACAACTGGGAAGTTGCTGTCAGGCGCCGTTTCATGTAGGCCACGTGCGGGCTCCAACATAGGTCTCGGTCAATAATTACGCCAAGGAATCTGTGGGTTCGGACACAGGAAATGGTCCGCCCATTGATTAAGATGACATAAGGCGTCATCGGTTTGCGAGTAAATGCTACTAGTGCGCATTTTTCTGGCGATATGCTGAGACCCTGTTTACACAAGTAGTTCGCTGTCAAAGTGGCCGCTCTTTGAAGTCGCGCATGTATCTGAGGACGTGTGACTGCCGAAGTCCAGACACAGACGTCGTCAGCATATATTGAAATTTTGATGGTAGTTGGCAAGTATTCAGCAAGTCCAACAAAAACCAGGTTGAATAGCGTCGGGCTGAGAGCAGCGCCTTGAGGAACGCCCCTGCTGGTATAGCGTCGCGTAGTTAGGCCATCGTCAGTTAACACATAGAATGATCTTGCAGATAGGTAACTTGCAATCCACAAAAAAACTCGACCACCTAGGCCAACCGTCGCAAGAGCGTCGAGAATGGCCTCATGTAATACGTTATCGTATGCCCCTTTCACATCTAAGAATAAAGCTGCAGATAAACACTTACGGGACCTTTCGTGCTGGACATATGAAACGATATCAACTACATTGTCGATGGAAGAGCGGTCACGTCGAAAACCAGCCATGGAAATCGGATAAATCTTGTAGTATTCAAGGTACCATTCCAGGCGGCCAAGGAGCACCCGTTCCATTATCTTTCCTACCCAGGTGGTCAGCGCTATTGGGCGGTAAGAGGTGAGTTCTAATGGGGATTTGCATTGCTTTAAGAGTGGCACCAGGCGGCTTACTTTCCACTCGTCAGGAACATTTCCCTCCTGCCGTGAGGAGTTGTAAAGGCTCAACAGCTCTATCCGTGCGGACTCTCCGAGATAGCACAAGGCCCGGTATGATATACCATCTGGACCCGGAGATGATGAGCACCTGCAGAGAGCTAGAGCCGCTTCAAGCTCCTCCATTGTAAAAGGAAGGTCCATGCGGCAATCACGGGAAGGGGGGACGTCAGCTCGGGCTGGCGGATCTGGATGAGTCGCTTGGTCTGCGATCCGCGCACAAAAGTCTTCTGCAACATCTATGTCTTGCCGCCCTTGGAAAAGCGCTAGCGCCTTGAATGGAAAACGCCGTTCCGGAAGGCAACGCAGACCTTGCACCGTTTTACAAATGTGAGACAGTGGCTTGCGGGGGTCGAGTGTCTGGCAAAACGTTGCCCAACGTTCCGACGCTGAATCTTCTTTTGCATCCTCACAGACGCCAAAAAGCACTATTGTGGGGTGGGGGGAGGGAAGGTGTGAAGAACAGTTAGGAATGTTCACAAAAAAGTTTTTTCACAACGTCGGACGCAAAAAAGAAAAGAAAAGAACAAAAAAGGTTCAGAAAATGTGACAGGGGTTTTAAAACATGTTAAGCTATACATGGGCATTGCAGCAACAAGGTCAAAGAAACGGGACAGTTGAGTCACCTAAGCAGGGCAAAGAATACATCATTTGACGTGATGGTGACCACATCGGTAGACAACCTGTTCCATTCTTGTACTGTTCTGGGGCAAAATGATTTCTTAAACAGTTTCAAATAAAGACTTTACTAGCTCCTCTCTCTTAAGCAGTGTTGTGTTGCACGGAACTTTTCGTGCCGTGTTAGCTAATGGTGCACGTGTTGTGACGGGTACTGAGGCGGCATTACATACTTATTCTTGTGTATACCAGTTGTACTGTCATATAAGGAATGAAAAAGATTCAGGCGCCGCTTTCTGCATCGTACTTGCAAGGTATCTCATTTAAATTCTTCCTTAGCATTCGTAGCACTGAAATTAACTTTGTATCGACCTGACACATACCACGTACCTAGATTCTATACCCTTTCAAGTTTATCAATGTCACGTGCCGTCGGAGGACCTGCAGTTCCTAGAATACTCAATGCATTGAAGTAAATTGAAGTCCCCCCCAATTATCATGGTGTCTGTATGCACTCCATCAATTATGCATTGAAAACGCGTGAGAACGTCTCGGGATACGTTTGTAGACCGATAAAAGCTACACATTTTTAATATCAGACGGTTCGGAAGTTATAGTTCTCACACCATGGCTTCACTTAAGCCAACTGTCATGACTTAGTGGCTATGGCATTGCGCTGCTAAGCACGAGGTCACGGGATCGAATCTCCAAAACAACAAGTGTGCCTTGCCTTGGGTGTTGCGCGTTCCCTCATTGCGCGTTGCCTCATGATCAGGTTGTGGTTTCGGCACGTGGAACCATCGAAGTGAACATAATTTATTCTCGGGCGAGACACCTGGAAGAAAGCGTAGAGCTCACCGATTGTTTCTTTAATGTCTTGAACAACGGATGAATCGCTTACGCAGAGGTTGAGAGAGTGCGACGAGCAGTGTGAGTACAGCACAGTTTGGAAGTAGTTCCGTATGTGCGCATGCAAGCTGTGGGATTCCCCGCTCCTGGCAGTGATTGCATGCTTTCTGCAGTGATTGTCGATTTCGGGCCGATGACCCCGGTCGAAGCGCCTGCCTTTCAGTACTGCCTTTCAGACACGAGAGCACGCGGCACGTATAGCTCTTCTGGGTCAGACAATGAAGTTAATTCGCAAATAGACAAAATTCATGCTTAGTAGCAGTTCTAAATTATGAATTCTTTTTGAAGATTTGTGCTTAACTTTATGTACAGCTAATGCAGGCCCCCTTCACGCTTGTGCAGGAGTGCGAACAATCAACAAAACATAGAAACAAGCAGAAAGAAAATACATAAAAATCAAAAGAAAGGTCACGGGAACGTTTGAAGACACGAGCGCGAATACTAGGCATATCTGTGTATTAAGCATCGTTGACACGGCAGCCAGAATTTCGCAGCTCCAGAGTTTACTTGTTTTTGTGGGACCTGCTAAGGGCCTTGTCGCTGGCCTCTTGTATTGTGTCACTCGCTTCCGTCTGAGTCTTCGTCGCGCTGCAAGCTTAAACCGTATCTGACGGACCAGATCGCAAGGCGCATTCTCACTTGTTCACCTTCGGAGACATAAATTTAACTGGACGCTGATTGGCTAAGCCTGCCAGCATAACGGTGGGTGCATAACGTCGCGCCACACGCCGCGTCACCAAGCGCGATTTTGGAACAGTAACCACTGCCCGTTGCACTACTATGAAAGCTTTTCACTCTCATTTCATTCTTCGAGAAGAAAGGCGCTCAGACAAGTCGCGCCATCTGCACTATGCCTCAGAACTTAGAGTGAGGAGCTTCTTTGTAAAGGCCACAGATGACGCCTGTTCTCTCGGCAGGGGAAAGTGATCGCTGCGACCTGGTAATCGCGCCTCATTACTTTCTTTTCTTCAGCATGCACACATTAATAGTTGTAATAATGAGGTTTATCAGCTCAAACCACAATTCAGACTTTAACTGTCCTGTCCCATTTTCTACGCACGTAACGCGACAGCCTAGCTAAAGAGTCTTTCGAAAATGTAAGAGCGCCCTTCGCGTCGAAGGTCGAGGTGGTGGTAATAGTGGCTGATATTTCTTCGCTAAAGTTCCATGTGAGCGAGAAAACAAGTTTTTAAGTAATCATGACACTAATTTGGAGCACGGATTTAAATGCAGTAGAGTGAAGTCCATGTTATCTGATTGAAAGAACAACTAGGCGACTCCAACATAATAGTCCTGTCACGTACTAACTGTAGTATTTAGCCAAGCATATTATTTTTCGTAAGTGCAATATAACTATAGTTTATTGCACTTTAGATCTCCATAGACCTTGCTTGAATTTCTTTTGGTAGCAAGAAGCTTTGCCGCATTTTTCATCTTCACTTGGAAAATGTCAATGCAGTTTAGAAAGTTATGTGTATTGCAGCATGGATGAGTTTGCCCAAGTAAATTCTAGCACTAATGAAGCTGAAAACGAATGAAAAGTGTTTGACCAGGTCTAAAAAAAATTCATGTGTTAGCTATGTCTCCTTTGCTCTGTTTTCGTAATCTACACAACCAACCTTTGAAACTTTATAGCATTTGTGAACTTAAAATCGCACTAAATATGCGTAGGGTACTCGTAAGAGAATAATCTCAGAGGAAAGACACTGCGTGGTGTCGGGAAACATTGGCAAAAAAGAGAAAACTCTACAGGAATGACACTGCGTCTCGGGAGAAAGTAACGGAAAGTACATGAAAAGGAGAGGCATACTACATGCTTCCTGACATTACTGACTTTACAAGACTAAAATACCAGAGATTCTGACATATATTCGACGGACAGCTGGCTACAGCCGGACTAGGAGAGGCATACTACATCGCAAGATGTCAGCTGAACGTCACAGTAACATGGTAACATCATAACCAAGCTAGAAATTTTCACTTTTATTTGTAGGATAAAACCGCCACATTAAGACAACGTGAACAACTGATGACAGGACATTTTCTATGCCGAAGCAGTTTGTTATTTTGTACTCGACTAAGTTTTCATCCTACATTGCCCTTTCGACTGTAGGTATCCATGGAATAAACACATTTCGGTTCTTCTCACTTTACTTTTCGTCGACTTTTCATTCGTGCATGACGGCCGTTAGGCTACCGCAGCTATGCTAAAGCAAGGAAACAATGGACGGAAAGAATAGATACACAAAAGGAATATTTTAAATTCTTAGTATTGGCGTTTCTCTCATGTGATACGTACACCAATGCCCAATCTTCCAGTGAGAAAAAAAATGAATTTATGAATTTTTCGTAAAGATTTCATGGATCAAAAAAAAATTCACGCTTATATGAATAATTACCACAAATGAATTAATGAATCTGCGTTCTTTTTACGTTCGAAACGTTACAATGGGACAATGGTTTTTTGACAGCAGACGTAAAGGTGTTATTTTTTGTTCATATCACCGCGATGTCCAAAACAATATGCTGAGGAAAAAATCCACAAAAGGTAAGTTCTGTGTTACATTTGCTGAAGCAAAGTAAATTTGCAGAATTGTTTCCTGTTTATCACGGTCACCGACAACGACAGTTGTCTAAAGGCGAAGTGGGCTTCGATAAATATTCAGGGCTTGATGTCGTGTATAATCTGTAACGATGTTGTCACGCGAGCTTCGATGTTTCTGCCTTTGCGGCAGGCGTTCTTTATCACCGTTTTCCACCTCAGGAACCTTTCGATTACCGCTACTTGTTTTGCTAAATGTTGTGACTGTCGGCGTCGCAGGAGTTGCACGCAGCAAGACGCGAAGGGGCACGCAGCTTTCCTTATTGTAAGGCTTGTACTAGAATACATTGTATTTGCGAACCTTTGCTGCGGCTGCAGCTGTGGGAGTCTTCACGCAGATGCCTCTTGGCAACGGCCCAAACCACAGATCTTGCACAAATAACTAAAACTAATTACTTGGTTCTCTTTCGATTTATACGAGTGCGAATCAGGAAGTCTTTTCCCCTGTTTTTTATTAGTCAGAATAAGGTAGATAAAGATATATACAAATATATTATGTGAAATCCGACATCGGAGCCAGCAGAAGGAGAAGTGGAGGACAAAGTAATTTGTGCGCGCGAGAGGTGGTTCGAGGGTCGGCTCGGAGCTCTTGGGTGCGACCGGCCTGAACTGGGGCATGCTGGCGTGGACTGAGGGACCGCGCCGTTCCCTCAATATATACTCTTGTACTTGCCTTACACCATTTTTACACATGGTTCTCACACTGGTTCAGACCCTTTGTCCCATCGCAGCACTAAATTTGAGATGCCCCCCTGGTAGAATTCGCCCTAACGCGGCCTCCCCGAACGTCATTGTCACGCAAGTGTTCACGGCCTTTTGTCAACTCACAACACCACCAGGTCACACTTATCAAAGCGAGACACTTCTTTCCATCCTTGGGCTGCATTTTCCTGTGGATTTCGATGGGCGATTGTCTCCTGCTTCATATAAAACGAATCACATTCCGTTGCGCGTACGCCATGGACGTGTGATGCAAAAGTGCCATCTTCAACAACTGGCAGCAGCGCCGTGCCGCGAGGCTACCAGCAAATAAGGCCGAACCAGTCCAAGAAAGGTCCACCGCTTGGAATGGATTTGTTGACTTCGCATTGGCAGCCGTAATCTGGCTCAAAAAATAGGGGCAAATACTTTCCAATGCGCCCTCGTACACCAGAAAGTGTTGAGGATGCAATGCATGTGTGTATATATATATATATATATATATATATATATATATATATATATATATATTAGTGACGCCATGTAATGTAGTCCTCTGCAACAACAAAAGTACTCAGCGGACAGCATTCCCCGTTCCAAAGGCGCTAAGATATTTACATACCAACTCAGCATGCATGGTATTTTAGACTTTGAGCTTCTAAACCATCTTACCACGTAGGCTTCAAAAAAAGCTTATATGTTTGAAAACCTTCGAAAGGCATCACTTTCAGAAATCTTTTTTTGGAAAACCTTCCGGCTACTGGCGATATGGCGGCGTTTGCTTTATGTTTTTCGCTCGTCGTGCAATTACGTTAACACTACTCGCACAGATAGTTATTATTAGTCCTCATTGCTTAAATATGTGTGCATCTGGCTCAAAATGCGTGCTACTAAGGAGAAGCAGAGTGATACGCTTCGGCATTCCTTCTCTTGTGTTTCTGCACTTTAATTAACGCCCAACGCGAGTACTTTGCAGTCTCTCGCTGAAGCGCTATTGTGAATTAGCACTTTTCGCTTACGTGAAAAACAAGGTTTACCTGGCACCATGGCAATGCTTCCTCACTCATCTTACGACACTGACATCCAGGCAAAATGCGGCTGCTGAGAAAGACGGTCATGGATGACAGGGCTAACAAAACGTACAATCGACCTCTAAACCGTCTGCATGGCACATCATAGCGTTCTGAAAGGGGAAAAAACGAGACAGACGTTGGTGCGAGGTGTGCACGAATTATATTTTAACAGGCCCCGCTCAATCAGGAGGGAGCTGAACAAAGCGCCGCTGGCCTTCGTCTTGGAACCACCGATTTCCTTCTCGTGCACCGTCAGTGTGCTGGGCGTGTCGTCGTCTTTTCGGTCGGATCACTGTGGATCGTAGTATTGCGCTACAGGGCGGCCCTTCTAGCGAGAAAGCGGTGAAAGCGGGACCAACGGGTAATGGTGGTGCGACACATATGCGGCGAGTAGGACTGGCCTGGTCGAGAGGGAATGTGACAGCAGAAATGGCTAAAGCGTTAGAGTCAATGTAAGCAGGCTTCAGATGTCAATGGTGTAAGGTGAGAAACGAAATGAAAAAGGCTTCCCTCTCGAGTATTTCAAAAGTACTCCGAAGCACTGAAAATACTTCGCACTCCGTCATTCAAGTATGAGCACCTTTACAATATCCAGGGATGCCTTCACTAAACATCGTAACAACACAGTGAGAGAAACAATTATTAATGTCCACTATATTCTAGAAATGCTGTGGATATATGTCGAGGCTTGGTGCGTAATGGTATCATGCTGAGCATGACGTTTAAGCACTCGAGCTCCGCAATAGGCGCTACATTTCCATACGGGTAGAATGGAAATTGACTTTTGACAGGTGTTTATGCGCAGATTATGAACATAAACTTAAGCATTACTATACCTTCTCCAGGCTGGTTACAGATGGTACACCTGCGCCGTGTCCAAGCCTACATCACACCGCTGCGAAATATACCACTGAAATTTATGAAGTAGTCGGCTTTTCAGCTATAACCTTTTTTATACTGCCTTTAGATTTCATCGTGGTCTGGTCTTTGGGCAGCAACGAGGTTGAAGTAGCCCTGTCCCGACTCAATGTCATTTATAAGGAGGTTTTTGTACATCTTCGACTGCACCATATATTTTCAAAATTTTCTGTATTCACAGCCATGCGTTGAAAGTCGTGTAAGTCTTGTAATTTGCAACACACGCAATATAATCAGTTGAGGGAAATTTACGTTTCCTAAATCAATATTAGGAAACAACTTTATATTTTAGTGAATCTGCAGAAGTAAAATGGGCTCAAAGAAGGTGACATGTTCGGTCAGTAATGGCAGAGGTGTAGTCCGCAATTAAATTGCTGCTGAAAACGACAGCCGCCCTATATATAGTGCACTCTCGACTTGTTTTGTAACTGGCACTTTTTTTGTTTCCTTTGGTAACATAAGTAGGTGGTGCAGCCATTCACAGCATCACATTGCCTAATTTAAAATGTTTTGTCATCAGCACTCCAGAAAAAAATGTAGGGTTGCACTGGTGTTTTATTGTGCAACTATGGGTAGCGACAATATTCCGTTGAAAAAAGAAACATTCCTTATGCAGTTGTAATAGCCACGGTTATATTTTGTACACAGACGCACCAAGTTCATCCGTATGCCAATGAAGTGTTTCTTTGTAACTTACTATACAGGCATATAGCTGCGTGCAAGGACAAAGGCACGTGAGAGTGAGGATACAGACCATGTGCCCTTGACGAAATTGTAAATTTTCAGAGCGAAATGCCGTCCCACAAATGGTCATGAAAATGAAACTCTATATTGCCGAAACTCCAGGTAACAACTATTTCATAATAATGCCATTGTATGAAACTTACTGCATGTGCAAATGCAACATAAATAATGAAACTCACAATTTGAAATCAGAGTAATTGATCATACAGGCATTTTCAAAAATTAATTTAAGCACTGGGAAGGTATAATTTAACATGTTAATAAGTTATCGCCTTAAATACGTTTTTTTTTTAATGCAGCCCAGTAACTGCAGCGAAAATGCATGATAGAAATTTTGTGCAGCTCAAAGTTGTTTTTTTTTCTTAGTTTATGAAATACCATTATGTGAAAAACTCTGCATTAGGTGGTTCATTTACCTCGAAATTTTTTGCCTAAATAAATATCGCACATTCATGTGCAGCTTATTACAGCATTCTAGTTCTCTTAATTGAAAATTGAAAACAAGGGCGATGGTAGTGAAGCCTGATCAGGCAGATGAAGAACATGAACAAACAGAATCCGTAGTAACGGGGTTAGGGGGGCAGAGGAGAAAAAAGAAGAAATTAGCAATGACGACGTGACGGGCACTCTGTTTATTATGTGCGGGCTTGTTACATTTGGCATTGCCACCACTGTGTGGACTGGGAAGGTGCGACAATTGTTTACTACAAAAACGAGCGAGGAGCCCCAAGAAAGGTATCGCTAAAAAAACAGCAAGACATGATATTTTGATAACATATAGTTTATTCACAGCACACAGGACGAAAAAATGAGCAAGCGAGCACGTTGCAGTCACATGCGGGGAAAGGCCACAAGTCAGCTGTCTAAGAAACAACAGAGACTACGATTTAATGTCCCAACAAAGCACAGGTTTGTGCAATCCTTTCTGCTGAGACTCTAATCTCTTCTTGAATAATGAACAAATGCTTGGAACACACAAATTCAGAAAGGAGTTTTTACATTGCTGGTGATCTGAGGGTAAGAAGGAGCACAATAATTGCTACACTATATCGAAAATAAACAAATACTTTCAAGCAATGCTCACCTACGCATCCGCTAAATGTACAGATAACCAACGCTTAAGCATTTTGAGTGAAGCACGTCAGGCAACAATATAACTTGATACAAGAAAGGTAATCGGGAAATGCAATGTAAGAGAGAAATTGTGGCATCGTGTCATCAAACCGTGACAGTAAACAAAATACACTCCAACCACACCAATTCAAGACATCAAAAAGAAGCTGACACTTTTTAGTATAAAAAATACAGTCAGAATTAATCTCACAAAATTCAAGAGTACATTGAACCAGAACATGAAGTTACCGTCAATTACTACAATGCGTCAATAATTTTCTTAGTGTGTATGCACGATTTCATTACAAGTAGCACTTGATGACAAACACACGCCACCATAACACATTGCTTGTGCTTTTTCTATATACATGATCAGTAATTAGTTCGAGGCTCCCTGTTTTATGCTATCGCTTTCACTGAAGGCGTCTACATCGTTCCAAGTATTCGCAAATGTTGGGGAACATCGATGAAAAGTTCAGCCAACCATTTTCAAAATCTCAGTGAGTGTAGTAGGAACCACGTTGCACATTCAAGAACAAACAAGAGCACCAGTTACTGGTCTGCCATTAACGATGACACATGTATAAATAAAAGACGCTTAGTCACACGCCTTTATGATGTCCCATGTGCTAGGGGTAAAGGGCTCCTCGAGCTGTTCTCACAGCTTTTACCTGCTCTGTTCATAACTTTTTTCTTGTTGTGGAATGAAATTTCAATTCAGGTCAACACGAGCGGTGTCATTCTTTGCAAAAATCGCCGTCATATTTGCCGCTATCTTTTTAACGTGTGTTGCGTTGCATTCGGGGACAGTGATGGCCGCACAAAAATCTCCGTACTCGTCATTCCTCCATCAAGGTAGCCTACTGATTGTGGCCAATCGTTTACCACTGACAACGCCGCACATAGAACACACGCAGACGAAAAGGGCAGAGAGTAAGGAGTGCCGATACAAGCCACTGCCACCGCACATCGCACTGTCAGCAGTATTGCCCTAAAACACAGTTCGGTGAGCAGTGCAGAGTTTTCAGGAGGCCACTGTGCAATTTCGTCTTCTCAACTGCACCCTTCGTCCTCTAGCACATGTGTTCACCTCCTGACATGACTGTAAAGCGGTGAAACGGCGTGCCGGAATGCCGATTCGCATGCATTCACGGAACGCACATCTTAGGGGACACAGATTATCATCAAGCATCGGTACAAAGCGAACGCAGATACAATCGCGTGTATGTTGTAATGAATAGCTGATAGGGAGAATCTCTCTCCCCTCACTCTGGACATGTGGAGCTCGAATTCTCTAGGAACTCCGATTTTGTTTTCTCGATACAAATTTCTATCGACACGTTATCGTACTTCTGCGACGTGCAGCAGTAATCTCGGCGGTTTTTTGAAGAAATAATGGTAAATGAACCCTTTTCAGCTATCGCTGTAAAACAACTTTCCTGTGGCTTTCAGACTAGGAAACGACGTAACAAGAACAGCGCTAATGTCTTTCGTTATAAAATATTACAGCCGATCGCATCGACTTAATTGAAAAGCTATATTTGAAACCAATAATACGGCATCAGGAGAACAGCATATTTAAAACAGCTACAGATAAAATCAAAGCAGTATTATGTATATGCATTCCTGCAAGCTTAATAGTACCTTGACGAACTTGTTGATATAACTTGTTCGCTGATATCAGTATTAGTACCGGGCTAATTTTCTGTAAGCAACAGCTTTTCAGTCCAACTAGAAAAGATCAGGCAATACAGTTCCGTTTAATTTCCCAAACAGAGCATCTGGGGGGCACATTTCAGCTATGTATAATATGGAAAGCGACACGACCTACTTGTACTAAAGATGAGAACTAAATTAAAAGGCCGGCTATCATTCGTTCAAAGCTCAAGGTTTGAGAAGAAACTAGGAGCATGCGAGTAGGGTAAGAAATACTGGAAGTTAATAGAAGGAAAGAAATATTAGAAATGATTTCCCCGAAAGAATTGAACTGCAATGGCACGCTATACTAATGCCAGTTTCTAACAGTCGCAATAAATGAAATATTTGTGAAGCAATCTCCCCGAGTCTTGAAATCTCGGTGCGGCGGAATCAGTGTTTTTAGGTTAACGCAAGAAATTATCACAGAACTTCATGCCTCAGATGTCTAAGGTACATTGCTTCCGATGAACGCATGAAAGACAAAGGTATCCAGGAATCGCTACCAGGAAATATATTCACGCCCATCCGGGCGTGAATATATTTCATTCAAATTATTTCAAATATATTTCATATATTTATTGAATATATTTCATATATTTCAATATATATATCATTCAGATGTATTAGCACATTGACAAAAGACGATTTCTATTTCAATGTAGAATAAATACAGATTTTTATTCACGCGAGTAAATGTTAATAGGACATCGTTGTTCGGAACGCTTTCGAGTCAGAAATAGTTAGGAAACAGATAAATTTTAAGAAGGACGTAAATCATACGAAATGGCTAACAGTGAAAGCGCTTGTGGGACGAAATATATTTATAATTCAAAAAAGCATCCTTTTTGGGTTGATGAACCAGGCTCAGCTGAAAGAATTACAAGCCTGTCTCGATTTACGTGGGAATGGAAAAGGCAGTTGTATTCCAATATTGGGTAACGTAGTTCATTCACATAAGGATAGAGTCTGACTAAAGAAGTAACAAGCCTAGTCCATCAAAAACACGATATGACAAGGCGGCATGCCAATGTACGACACGATACAACGTCCATTGAGATTACTCCATGCCAATTCTAATACAGAATTGTATGACTTAACGAAGATTCGTTCGGCATACGCATGCTGAGTTTCTCAACATTCTGTGGCGTATGCCAGTAAGATAGAATGATGGCTTACACAACCCAGAATCATTACTGAAACTGAAATTACCTGCAAACCTTTCACAACGTGATGCAACACTTCTGTGTCAGCTGTGGGTTGGAGTTGCATTCACTAACTCCTACAGTTATGGTATTGGAATGGCTGAGTCATCAATGTGCGCTAAGTGCAAGTGCGAAGAGATCATTAGTCACCCTCTGTGCCACTGTTCTCGCTTTGATAACCAACGTTAGACTGTCCAGTGTGTCTTGAATAGACTAGAAGATAAGCCATTCACAGAATCAAAGATCTTGGGAGTCTGGCCTCACAGTTCATTAGCCCAGAAACCAATTCGAACGCTTCTTCACAGCCTGAAGGCAACAGACTTGACTGCCCCACTATAGACGTATAACAACTAACTTAATGCATGTGAAAGTGCGATATGGAGTCATGCTTTATCTCTCTTTCACTCCTCCTCCCCCTCCCCACATGTAGGGTAGCAAACTGAACTCAGTCTGGTTAACCTCCCTGCGTTTCCTTCCTTCCATCTCTCACATACTTAACAATCGACTTTGATGGCGCGGCTCATTAGGATGCACCTGTATATGTGAAATATTGTTTTTCAAGCTTAAATAAATTGATGAAACTAATTTAGGCCGTCAATTATTCATACTATCATAATATGAATCAGCATTCTTTATAAATACCAGAGGTCATTACAGGTGGCACTTCAGGGTTTTGTAAGGAAAGGCATGGTGCTACCACTCTCAAACTGTTTACAGCTCTTGCCATTTCACATTACTTTCGATATTAGTCCCGTATACATTCCGATATTTACCAATAAAGAATCCCGTATGAAAAACACGAGGGAGAGAGAAAAGAAAGGTTGCATAGAAAGGCTGGCAGGTTAAACAGGTTCTGATTAGCTGCCCTCAACGGGGAAAAGACTAGAGGTATAAAAGGAGAAAGAGAGTGGAAGGGGGAGATAGAGAGAACATACGTTTTCCTAATGACTTAATTTCATGCATAAGAAAACCGTAGCCATCATTGTGACTGTCACTTATTTTGTAATTGCTCAAAACTTCTGTGTATCAGTTGCAGCAAAGTTGAAATCGCAAGCAGCCATTTATATTTGTCAGCAGCCTGACTTATTACCAGAAGCAAGTTACAGCTGCAGGTGATTCCATGGGCAAGTAGTCGATGTGGTCTCGTTGCCACTCAGCAATATTGCCGTTGCCACAGAAA
The DNA here is from genome assembly GCF_023375885.2 of Dermacentor andersoni. NCBI lineage: Eukaryota > Metazoa > Arthropoda > Arachnida > Ixodida > Ixodidae > Dermacentor > Dermacentor andersoni. The sequence continues at coordinate 60,841,153 of NC_092823.1, read as the reverse complement.
TGGGTAAGGGAAATGGACGATCAATGCATTAATATCAGATTTTTCCAGCAGTGTGCGTAATCAATGAAACGCTTCTTCAAGGGTCTTGCCCCCATAGATTTCATTTTTCTGTGAGTGACAATCTCCACTGCACAAACAACTACTGCGAGGGCCAACAAGCCCATGAACATACTAAAAAAGGAGGTAAGCCCTTCAACTGCGAGTGGACTCATCTCGACTAAACGTTGCTCCCGGTATTTTATCAAGACGCTTTGTTTTAACTTTTCTGCCGGTGGCCGGATCATCCCTGCTTCGGTTATCCATCTTACCAAGTCACGATAAGCGGCTCGATATGGGTAGTTCTTTCGAACAGCGTTGGTCAAAAAGACAGGGTTAAGTTGCTCCCGTGATTCTACGATACTTCGCTTGTAACGATGGTTGAACCACTGCGGCAATGAGACAGCCAAACAGACGCGGTCTTCTCTGAGTGCGCATTTCAGACAATTTGCCAACGTCCGTTGCAGTAGATTGTCGCGACCCTCGTGTGCCTGAAATGCCAAGCAAAGCTTTTTCTTTATGGTGTCCACAGCATCATTACCCGCTAACCACTCGTGAATGAATGAATCTTTGACTGCGCAGGGAGCCACTCGCTTTTCGTCCAGTGCGCTTTCGAGTTTCGCCAGAGTGTCGAGATTTTCAGGAAATCTGCGCAAGGTGACGCGGGATGTGACCTCACCTCGAAAGTAATTCGAAAATGGAAGGATGCCCAAAAGCCAAAGGCTGCACACAAAGCCGTATAAGCCAGTCCGGCGGCCTGTCCTGGGAATCGAATAAGACGTGGAGTAGAAAGCTGCCAGGAGGAACGTGAACGAATCGAGTGCTGAAATCATGCGCCAGGACCTCACACGATCTAGGTCGGCAGCCACGAAAAACAGGAAAGCGAACATGAGGGTGACAGCAACGAGGGCTAGGCAAAACTTCGCTTCCTGCAAGAGCTTGTAGAAAGACAGTAACACGGGCCCATTGCGCTTTGCGTAAAAACTTTCATACCAGTGCGTTATGAGACCTGGCATATAGACATCTCTAGAACCTGCAAAGTTTGCGGCTGCTAAATTTCGGTGAACATCAATACGGCCATTGAAAATGTCTTTAATGAGGAGGGATGAACTGGTGTAGAAGGTCTGAACTACGGTAACATTGTAAAATTTCAACGCATCAAATATGACATCAGTCTGCCAAGAGTTGCAGTTTGGTTTGTTGTCTGCAGGCCTGAAATGCGGTATGTCGATGCAGGCGGCGCGGATAACAGTGTTTCTCAGCTGTGAATGTTTGGCAACTATTCTCTTGCTGTCCTGCTCATCGCAGCCCCTGGAGAAGAGTGTCGGAAACACAACTGCTGACGAGTTTGAGGTATCTCTAAAGAGGCTTGAGTCGCAGCTGAAATTTTTGAAAGACGTGTGAGAAACGTAGCTACTCAGCATGTTTTTTGACTCCTCGTCCGTGTCCATCAGAATCCAGTCCACCTTGTAAACTGAAAATTCGGATCGAAAGGTCCTCTCTAGGCACGTTGACGCCGATTTACAGAGATTTCTGACTAAGACATTGGTCTTGATACCGCTTCGCATGTTGGCTGCAATGAAACTTCGGAACTTCATGACCTCCAACAGCTTCCACGTAGTCACCGCCCATGGTAGTCTTTTTAACCAAAAATGATCCACTGAATGCCAGTGCGTCTCGCAGGTAGCTAGCACTACTTCGTCGTGTGACATTATTTGGGAACCCAAAACATTTGCGACGTCCATAGCCGTTGCTTCTAGTAAAGTAACGTTCGTATTAGACGCATTATGTGCTTGTGTTGTAATGTTAAATAGTACTGTTATTACAGGTAGATATTTGCTGCACCTTGCCATGAGTTCATTTAATTTGTTACACAACTTGCTTCAAGATGAGGTATTACAAAAGCAGTCACTGTGTAGCAAAAAGAAATTATGGTTTCATGCAGCTTGGTGAAAAGTGAAGGCCAACTTGAGAAACATGATGGAATTTTCTGCAAAGATAAACACAGTGTCGTCTTATTGGGAGCTCAATGCCTAGTTTACTTGTTGGTAAATGGTTGTACCATGCGTAAACTTCAGAACAGCGTTTACTACACTTTAATGTCCCACACACGTTGACTGCACTACCCGCCTGGTTATAAACGAACTGATATGTATACTACATGTGATTAAGAGTTGCAGAAAAGTGACCAATGTTCTAAAATTGTCTTTGTAGACTTTGAGCACTGAATGCTTTACGGAAGCTTGTCTGTCGCAAACGTGTGCCTACATCACTATACAGTCACAATTGTAACCTCTTAGTCTTAGCACAAAGGCTTACCTGCCATGGATTCGCACGTCCCAAACATTTTACAGCCACTCAAAAAGCATACGCTCAAAGCCGGCGATATTCGGCGTTCACTTGTCAGATAAGATGCGTATTCCCAAGGGAGGGCTGTCTGTGAAGTCTTGGTGTCTCACACGGCCAGGCACTTACGTTGGATGACACGCAATCATCAGAAACTGTCCAGCATATTACAATTTGATGTCTCCTCCCGACTTGCCAGATTGAAGTAGCATTGCGTCTGCTGTTTGTTTTGCTGTTTTTGGGCAAGTACGTTACGCTGTGTTCCTGTTACTGAAGATGTTGCTGCTGAAGTTGCCTTCTTCACAGACGCAACAAATGGAAGCAACTTCCGGGCCTAAATGTCGTGTATCTTCGATGGGACCATTGAGGGCACTTTAAGATTCAGCATCGCCCCCTTTTATTCCAATGAAGAGTCGTCGTGGAAGGCGGACGATTTTGAGGAACATATTGATTTTTTTCAGTTCTCGTGCAGACAACAGCTTCGACCTGAACAAGAAAACTTTCTCGCATAATGTTGTCGTGGCAAGCCTAAGTAGGAAGCGTTGCCATCACAGAAACGCCTGACGCATAACAAGAATATGTATATATATATACATATATATAGTGTTAGCGGCCAGGTCAGCCGTTTCCACAGATAGTACAGTCTGACACGGCGCCTCATTGCGCGAGCTGTCACGAGGAAAGATGAGAAAGAGGCACGCAGCGCCTGTGCTCGGTTGCTTGCGTTTGGAACCAACGAACGTGCCTGCTTCGGCGAATGTTAGCTGTATATATATATATATATATATATATATATCGTGTTATGCGTTAGGAGCTTCTGTCACGGCAACCATGTCGACATTGCGATACTCAGAATTTTCGCGTTCAGAGTGACGTTGTGGTCTGCACGGGAAATAAAAAACATCAATGCTGTCCACAGAATTGTCTGCCTTCCGCGCCAGATTACCGATGGAATAACAGTCCACGATGCTGAATCTTGTATATACCTGAAAGAGATCTAATCATTCTTATTGATTGTATTTTGTCGTAGGCGTCAAAAATTGAGATTAAGGAAGTCAGCACCGAGAAGGATTCAATCAACCTGTAAAATCTTGCTGTAAGGCGGATTTTCGAAGAGGATTAAAATTGCCCCTTCTAGCAGCCTACAATTATTGCAGCCTACAAGCCTACAATGTTGTTTTCTTTTCCTTCTTGGTTGGAATTTTCGGCGGGAATTGGCGAATGCAGGTTCTTGGTTTCATTCCGCACGGTTAGAAGAGAACGCAGTTAACCGAAACGCGGATGCGTGCATTGTTGGAAGGGGTGCCCGCCAGCTCCTTTTGTTTCTAACAAACTTAACTTTCAAGTTTATTTCGCATTTTCCTTCCTTTATGCAGCAGCAGAAAGTGCAAGGGCAGGAACAAAAAGGTGCACAACCGCAGCTTGACGAGCTTCTTGTCCCCTTTATTTGAGAATCAGTTGCAGCATATTCATAACCAGAATGTCTTACATATGCACAAAACGAATTGATATTATACATGCATCCATATTCACATCACACACATAACGTCTATATATTGTCAAGGGGCGTTACACTTTAGTTGAACAAAACCGTCAGGTATTAGAGCACCGTAGCGAGAGGTCACACAGCTTAAGCAACACATGCACAAGTCTTCCAACCACTCGTCGTCGTCGTCTTTCGCGGAGCGGTGCCTGCTGCTCGTTCTTCTCCAGCACAATTACCTCCCGGAGAAGAGAAGCCGTGTCGGCGACCTACGGGCAAGATAGCACAGGTGGATCAAAGCATGGCTTGAGCCGCGGAGCGTGCACGATTTCGCGCTTTCGGCGACGCTTATCGGAAGGCGGCTCAGGGGCTTCTATAAAATATTTCACAGGAGACGTTTGACTGACGACACGGTAGGGACCCTGGTTCTTGGAAACAAGCTTGAGTGAAGTTCCAGGACTGGTAGCGGGAACCCAAAACCAGACTAGTGAGTCAGGGGCATAGGGTGCAGGAGAGGGGGGAATATCGCGAAGGTGCTTCTGTCGCTGCTCATCTTCCGAAATAAACGTGCGGGCGAGCTTTGGGCACTCTTCCGCGTGTGCAGCAGCTTCAGACAGGGTAGTAGCCTCCTTTGTGTCAGGGCGATACGGAAGTATGGTATCTATTGGCTCGCGTCCGTAAAGAAGAAAGAACAGGGAAAATCCCGTGGTGGGTCTGTGTGGCGGTATTAAAAGCGTACGTGATGAAGGGTTGAATGCGGTCCCAATTGGTTTGGTCAGATACGACGTACATGGCTGAAATGTTCCCAAAAGTGCGGGGTAAGCGCTCAGTCATCCCTCTAGTTTGCGAGTGGTATGTAGTAGGGGTAGGGTGAATTACCTGACATTCCTTGAGTTGGGCTTCTATAAGATCAGAGGGAAAGACACGGCCTCTGTCGCTCAGCAACTCTCTGGGGGCTCCATGGCGAAGTATCATGTTACGCAGAGGGAACTAGGCAACATCCCGCGCAGATGCGTTGGGCAGAGGCGAAGTTTCCGCGAAGCGCGTGAGATCGGGTAGCACTGAAGTACTCGGAAGGGGCCCATAAAGATCAACTCCGACCCGGTCAAAGGCCCGTCCTGGAAAAGGCAATGGTTGCAGTGGAGCATTTGAAGGACGAGGGGTACTCTTCCTGCGTTGGCCAGCGTGACAGGAGCGGACATATTGCCGGACGAATGGGTGCATACAGCGCCAATAATAACGCAGTCACAGGCGCACTTATGTTTTTATTACTCCTGCATGCGCGCATTGCGGGTCATCGTGAAATGCTGTACATATGTCGGCACGTAGGTGCCGAGGGACAACGAATAATCATTTACGGCCGCCCGAGAGGTAGTTGTGGCGGTATAGGGGCCCGTCACGAACAGCGAAGTGATGTGCTTGGCGACACAATGCACGGCCAATGGAAGGCGCTGATTCGTCTGACAGAAAAGCCAGCATAGCAACAATCCATTGATCCTTCTGCTCCTCCTAAAGCATGTCTGTCGCATAAGGGAGGACTCGCATATTCGTACTTTCTGATAATTTGGCTGTGCTGACACTGGGGAGTGAGACAAGGCTTCCGCGTCCGAATGGTTGCGGCCAGAGCTGCACAGCACTCGAATATCTTACTCTTGGGGCCGAAGCGCCCATCAAGCGAGGCGACCTGAAGCACCTTTCCAGGACGACAGCCAGAAGAGTGCATGATGGTCCGTGATGACGTCGAACGGGCGGTCGTAGAAGTAAGTACGAAACTTACTTTGGGCCAAATGATAGCTAGGCATTCTTTTTCTGTAACGGAATAGTTTGATTCCCCTTTTGTGAGTGCGCAGCTGACGAAGGCAACAACGTATTCATCGAAACCAGCCTTTCGCCGTGCAAGAACAGCGCCAATGCCGACGCCACTGGCATCAGTGTGTATTTCTGTTGGTGCGCTTGGGTCAAAATGTCGGAGTATGGGGGGTCAGGTTAGGAGGCGCCGCAGCGTCGTGAATGCGGCATCGGAAACTGGCGGCCAGGCCAAGAGGTTGTGGTTACCAGCGAGAAGCTGCGTCAAAGGCTATTATTGTGGCGAAGTTGCGGATGAAACGATGAAAGTAGGAGCATAATCCGGTGAAGCTGCGGAGTTCTTTTGTGGTCTTCGGTCGTGGGAATTCGGCACCGGCTTGGAGTTTGGTTGGATCTGTGAGCACGCCATCTTTCGAAACAACGTGACCCAGGATGACAAGCTGCCGTGCGGCGAAGCGGCACTTCTTTAAGTTGAGATGAAGTCCAGCATCGCTGAGGCAAGGGAGCACGCGTTTGAGTAGAAAAATCCGGGGAAAAGATGTCAATGTCATTGAGATACCAAGGCATGTCTGCCATTTGAAGCACCGCAGGATGTTATCCATCATTCTTAAAAACGTAGCAGGCCCATTATACAGGCCAAAGTGCATCCCGGTAAATTCATATAAGCCGTCAGATGTAACAAATGCCGTTTTCGGGAGGTCTGCGTCAGCCACCGGGACCTGCCAATAATCGGATCGTGAATCTAAGGAAGAAAATAATTCAGCGCCTTGGAGGTAGTTCAGTGCGCAGTCGATACGGGGAAGAGGATAGACACCTTTCCGGGTTATCTTGTTGTGCCGTCGATAGCGGAGGAGCCGAGGGACTGTGTGATGGCTTAATCACGCCGCGTCAGGAGCACGTCTCCTACGTGCTCATCGATGACACGGCGCTGCATCGAGGACACACGATATGGACGTTGGCGCAGAGGCGCGTGGCTGCCGGTGTCGATATGATGAATGACTGTGGGGGTGCGCCCTAAACATTGTTTTTGAAGGTTGAAAGGAATTCGAAATGGGTTAAGCAGGTCGACGATCTGCGTGTGCTGACTAGGAGTGAGGTTGTGAACGGAGCAAACGTTCGGCTACATGCAGGCACAGGCGCAGAGACAGGGAGAGCCATGGCGTCAACCTGAAGATGAGTCGAGTCATCAGGCTCATCGTAGACGGAGCTAGTGTCGAATTCGTTCGCAAAACTGAAGCACTCGCCGTGATGTAAGCTTGGTGGACACGAACACGGATGCGAAACGTAAAGTGCGCTGGAGCCCTGGAGAAAGGGAAAGAGGGCAAAGGGAAGCAAGAAGGGATGACGGGGTTCAGCAAGCTCAGATGACGTGAAAAGAACTGTGGAATTGTAGAAAGCAGCACAGGAAATGGGTACAAGGGCGAAAGAGAAAGGAAGGATACCAGTGTCGGTGACGACGAACACTCGAGCAGAAGGTGGAGGCAAATCTTCAGGAAGACTAGCGCAAAATGGAGTTCTGCATGGGCACAATGAATAATAGCGTGATGAGATGAGAGGAAGTCCCATCCTAGAAATATGGCATCAGAGCAGCGGGGAAGTATAATAAAGTCGATGTGGCATAAACTGCCTTGATTGGCGACACGGACGGTACATGTTCGTAAGGGCTCAATTGGCTCAGTGCTTGCTGCATGTAGCGAAATGGCCGAAAACCGCGTCGCGACTTTTCGGAGCGTACTGCGAAGCTGGTCGGCAATCACGAACAATGCGGCACCCATGTTGACAAGCGCGTGAACGGATATACCTTCTGCAAAAACTTCAATGACGTTCGTAGGTAATCAACGAGGTCTTGAGCAATTCGAAGAGATCGCTGTTCTTGCCTCCGGAACTGCGCATTTTAGTTTTCCTCCACAGCTGCGGGGTGGAGGGCGATGGGGGACAGGGAACATAGACGGGGAGATGGAGACGAACGAGTGTTGAAGCTTTCGGGAACAGGACGTGATTGAGCGAAATTCGCAACTGGTGGTGAATAGCGGGACGGGGAGTCAGGAGCATTCCCTTGAAGTCTCGCAGTATCGGGAGGATACCAATCCCACCGGCGACAGAACCAGCAAAGCCACACGCGAAGCAGATCGGCCGGTTGTCGTGGGTACGCCACGGATTGTCCGCAGGCGGCCTAGGTAGGGGTGCACAGTTCTGAGCTGGGCGTAGGGGCTGCGGAGGCGCGCAGAAGCCGCTTCTGGGCTAGTAGTTCGCAGCTGCAGAGGGTGAGGCGTTTATGCCGCTTGTGGGAGTGTAGTGCGCAACTTGAGGCGGAGGTCTTGGCCTGGCGGCGACGGCAGCGTACGTGAGCGGAACCGGCGCTGAAGGTGGCTGATTAGCGAGAGGTTGTGCGTTGCTGACTTGTTCGTGTACGACCCGTCGTAGTTCCGTGGACAAAGAGGACTCGGACGACTGGGTAGCAGGCAGCAGTGAAAGTTGGAGCGCAACTTCATCGTGAACGAACAGCTTGATTTGGTCGAGGAACGGAGAGTGGGTGGGAGCAGCACTAGAACTGTCGGTCAAAGCCAAAACCGTGTCGCAAGGCGCGGCAGCTCGGCGCGTAGTAAGGCGTTTACGGAGCTCATCGTAGCTCTGGCACAGCGTAATGACCTCGTCAATCGTTTGAGGATATTTCGCCAAGAGCATTCGGAAGGTGTCATCCTCGATGCCCTTCATTACATTATTGATCTTGTCTGAGTCGGGCACAGCGGGATTAATGCGCCGGCAAAGGTGAACTACGTCTTCAATGTAGCTGGTGTGAAGTTTTCACTCTTTTGCTGAGCGTAACCATGCAAGCGTTGTTGGGTGCGAAGCTTGCGAAAAGCAGGGCGACCGAAGACTTCTTTGAATAAATGCTGTCCAGGTGTAAAGGTTAGATTCATGATTCTGGAACCAGATATTAGCGAATCCAGAAAGATAGCAAATGAAGTTAATCCGTTTATCTGTGTCATCCAATTTGTTATGCGCACTCACGTGGTCTTATGACGACAGCGAATCCTCCTCGTCAACGTCTCCGCTGCCGCTGAAGAGCGGAGGATCTCGTCGGCGTAGAGCACCGGAGCAGACGACAGGTGATGCCAGGGGACGATCGGGCGGCGCGGCGTCCTGAGGCATGGCAGAAACGGTAAGGAGCGTCCGGCTGCGCAGTTCCAGGTTTAGAAAGGGGCCAGCGCGTCCACCAAATGTCAAGAGGCGTTATAGTTTAATTGAAGAAACCCTCAGAAATTAACAACCATACCAACAAACAGAATTATTAACAGAATTGCAAGCGGGACTGCGAGAAACAAGTAAGACGACCCCGTTCCCTAGGAACATGCACCCGACACATAACCTCGAGAGACGGAAAGCAAGGGCCAAGGCACTCCTTCAAGACATAGATCAACATAAGCAGCAGGTGGTGTTCGTTGACGCTGCCTGGGTTAAAGATAAGGATGCGTATACCTCCGTTGTTGTAGACACTCAAGGTAACATACGGGATGCCATCACCGTCTATACCAAGGACCCAACAATAGCAGAAGTAGCAGTCGCCTTAGCCATCCGGGCTAATCGGTGGACTCGCATTTACAGCGACTCTAGAACAGCCACACACAACTTTACTGACGAATATGTGACACGGATAGCAACAAGGTTACTAGAGAAGGTCAACAGTGAGAGGATCGAAATCCGCTGGTTTCCTGCACATCTGGGGGTGGTGGACGGAACTCGGAGAAACCTCAATGAGGTGGCAAATGAAGCAGCACAAGGACTTTCTAACCGTGCTCTTCAAGGCCGAGCAACTTACACTTCGCCCGGGAAACACAGGGATTGATTATTAACATATAACGAAATTACGAAGCACTATTATTAAGCAGAAGGGAATACCCATTGCCACACGGTAAGCTTTGCAGAGCCCAAGCAGTCACGTTACGTTTGCTACAGACAAAAACATACGCAAACCCAGATTTTATTAACCGGATCTATCCGAGAAGGGATCTATCCGAAGAGGGAAGAGGGAAGAGGAAGGGAAACGTAATTTACAAATAAATTGTAATAAGTGCAATGGCATCATTACTCTCGACCACATGCTTTGGCAGTGCCCCGCGGTCTTCACAGACTGTGACAAGGAACAAGAATGGTGGCGGCAAATGCTGCACAGTGAATCACTCTCTGACCAATTACGGGCACTCCACAAGGCCCGCGATGTGGCTGAAGGGCTCGGCCTGACAGTCCCAACGTGGGAGCGGCCCGCGTCAACATAGAGTTGACCTTCAGGACCAAATAAAGTTCTTCATATCATATCATATCTTATCATATCATATATTATCAGGTAGTAGAGAACCACAGCGAGAGATCACACAGCTTAAGCAACACATACACAAGGCTTCCAACCACTCGTCGTCATCGTCTTTCTCAAAACAGTGCCCGCCTGCTCATTCTTCTCGAGTACAATATATTCACATCTGTGCACATACGTATCTACGCCTACCTAACATGTATACATATAGACATACATCTACATCCAAGAAAAGAAAAGAAGAAAAAAGAGATCACGCACAAATGATGCGAAACACCTGCAAAAATAAACGTTAAGGATGGTACCAACAATTTTACTCAGAATGTAACGGCAACGTTTAGTGAAACATAAAAAGAAATGCGGAACGACGGGAAAGCAAAAGATTTGAAACATTCTAAATATTTGGTAACCTTCCATTTTAGAACATTTGACCTATATTAAACAAGTTTAATTTCAGTGCCCTTCTCGTAATAACGTTTAGTTCGATATGGGAAGCATGTATCACGTTTAATAATCTCGGCACCTGGTACTACAATCGCCCGAAACCAAAATTAGTTCTTTTGAAAGGTAACCACCTCTGGCTACGTTTTATGAATTCGCATGAGGCTCCCTTTAATTTGACTAAGTTGAAGAAATTTATGAAAGGCTTGTTACACCGAAAATATTTTTTAATTTTTAATACTATGTTATAATTACAACATATTCAATAGGAAGCACATTAAGAGAGCGAAATATCTCGAGTGTAGGTGCATCAATCGGTGCACAAAAGAAATATGTCCTACAGTTTAGTAATGTGTTTAAGCTTCGTGTGTTTGCTTGCGACGTCGTACTCCACACTTGATTACAATAGCTTACATGTGAAAGCAAGTGACCTTTATATAACATGAGTTTTCCTTATAGGGCAGCATTTGTCGTAATCGACAGATTATTTTACATGTTCTCGCCAAAGTGGGCATCATGCGGTCAACGCGTTCATCCCACATTAAGTGCTTGTTAAATATTGCTGCTAGCTTTTTACATTATCAATTTATTCTATCCTTTCTGTGCCGAGATAAAGAACAGTATTGCAGTTTACCAGTTTTTGTCGCGGCGTAAACAACACAACCTTAGTTATATTAGCATTATTTGCTAATGAGTTTAGATTACTCCACTTTTGTTACAGATTTAACAGCTTGTTTGACGTATTTGTAAGATGCCCAATGTCAAGTGATGTGAAAGAAAGGCTAGTATCACCCGTATAGACTATGAACGGTGTATGTTCCCTAATATTGGTTAGGACATTAATATTGATAATAAATGAAATAGGTCCAAATACTCTTCTTTGTGGAACGCCTTCTGTTAATTCCCTTGCTGCTGAACGCTTTGGTCCAATTAAAGACACGCTGCTTTTTCAGCTAAAGCTATAATTTAAAAAGTCTAAGAACATTCGACGAAAGCCATTATGGTTTAATTTTGCAAATAGGGTTTTATAGTTATTCGAATAGAAAGCCTTGGAAAAGTCAACGAATATACCTAGAGTTAACGTTTTCCTATCAAAGTTATTTAAAAATAAATGTTTTTGCGTTACCCGGGCAAGCTCTGTAGACATCCCATCTCAAAAAGAAAACTGCATATCTGATAGGATGATATGTTTATCCCAAAATGACGTAATAATCTTGCAGAGGATCTTTTCGAGACCCTTCAACATTACGGGAAGCATAGATATTGGCCTATATTTTAACTCATTTTTGTTTCCGTAATTAAATAGAACAACAGACAATTAAATAGAACAATAGAACTTTCCTATGGTGCATTTTTTAAAGACGCCATTTTATAAGCAAAGGTTAAAAATGTTATTAAGCAGAGGTAACAAAAGTTCAAGCGCAAATTTAAGAAGTATAATCTTAAATTATTCATTTCGTGCAATGTGCTGTTCTTTAAGGACATTATGGCCGAGTATATTCTTCTGGTGTTGCAGGTTCAAAAAAAGCCTTTGTAAGTATTGCGATTTCTCAGAAAGAATGTTGCATTTGTATCACGAGCGCTAAAGGTTGGAGGCGTAAAGTGTGTCTTAAATTTATCTGCTAATTCTTCTCCAGAAATTGCTTTACTATCAACTGTCAGCTCTCTAACTCCTGCATATTACGAGACTATCCCTCTGTATGTATGTATAATCCCCATCTGTAACCTTATTATTATGCAAATAAGGATATATATATATGTATATATATATATATATATAGATATATATATATATATCTATATATATATATATATATATATATATATATACATATATATAAGAAGAAATGTTTGGCTGACCTTTCAGATCGTAAGGAGAGGCGAAGAATTAATGACAAACGTATGGTATTTGCGAGCCCTATTGACACGAGTACAACTATGCATACGTGTTATACAGTCATACGTACAGTCTTGGTCAAAAGTTCCCAGGCCGCAGGGACAAGGCCCGGAGCAGCCACGATCCGCTATCGCGGCACTGCCATCAACGGCGCTCGCAGGCGCTCACTGGTTGCGGATATGAAGGAGTGTGAGGAGGAATATCGTTCTCGCTGTCATGCTGTAGTGCGTCAAGCACTAGTCAGCCGTTAGGCTTGATCCTTTGCGAGTCTTGCCCTCACTTTCCGCGCGTTAGAGAGCGGTTATCCTGGGGATGTTTCGTTTCGCCAGGAGTGCTTTGCCGATGTCTTCGCGCTCCCGACGGAGCTCCATGCGGCAACATTGCTGCCTTCAGGTAGCCTTGTGGCCTTACTGACCGGTTGCGTTCACCCACAAAGATCACGTTCTCACGACGCCTGCGGCAGAAAGGACGTTGAACATCCGCCGCCGAGGTCTGCGAGTGGTGGCGCTGGCTAACACTCCCAGGGTTCTAATACCTCTGAAAGTGCATGGGGAAACGGAGCCGCGGTAGCTCAGTTGGTAGAGCATCGCACGCGAAATGCTAAGGTTGTGGGATGTTTCCCACCTGCGGCAAGTTGTTTTTATGCGAAGCATATTACTAGAGCTCAACCCAGCTCCTCAGGCACGGCGGTGTCGCCTTCAATGACCTTTAGTGACCCCATGCGATACCACGTGACACCTTGACGTCACGACAGAGGAGAAACGGGGCTCCTACTCGCGCCGTCGCCTTCAAGGCTGACCACGTGACACCGTGACGTCACGACAGAGGAGAAACGGGGCTCCAACTCACGCCGTCGCTCGCGGCGTCGCGGCGGTATATAAGCAGCTGCGCTTGTTTCTAGGTGGCTTTGGCTCAACTCTTGCAAGATGGGCTGGGTGGGAATCGAACCAGGGTCTCCGGAGTGTGAGACGGAGACGCTACCACTGAGCCACGAGTACTATGCTTCAAAGCGGTACAAAAGCGCCTCTAGTGAATGCGGTGTTGCCTTCGAAACGAGCTGTTTCTAAGGCTCAGGCGTGCGTCGCTTGCTCAGGCGCACATTTCGTTGCCGCGCCGAACGCTGCGTTGCTCGACGCTCACCACGTCCAATGCGGGGCGCGTAGTCGCTGCGCCGTAGCCCATTGTCTTACACCCCTTGGCGGGTCGACGGGAACGCTGTCGCGTTCCACTCTTGAAGGCGAAGCAGAGTCGTAGAACATGCCATTTCCTCAGATTTCATTTCTAAATCAGATTTACCTGAATAATTCCACCTATTGTTTCATCATTGTGGGGGAACTGGGCTAGTTGCTGCATGTTTATAGTAAAATTTATCAGTGCCGTGGAAGAGACGAGGTGTGCCTGTCGTCCTCGCTTCGTCCTGTCTGTAGCTGTGTCCGATTCCCTTCCGAGTTATTTCGTTGTCATTACTCTTCAAATGTTGTATAAGTGTTCACTTCTATTTGCCCACCAAACTTAAGGCAACTTGTCGTTTGCACGATACCTGTAGTGCTTCAGTCAATTTTGTTCGGTTTAACTTATTCACGTCTTAATTGCTTATTGGTGCCCTTTAAGTCTATCGGTTGTGTTACATCGTAAGTCGGACACTGCGCTTGACGCAGGCGAGGCAGACACACGCTTACAAGCTGGAAGAATGGGCGTTTATTTGCAGTGCACGTCGGAATATAAAGACAGGTTAGGGAATGAGGGGAAGGGAAACGAAGTAAGAAAACATAAGATGGGCAACCAGATTGGCACGTGTAGCTGTAGACTTCAGCTGAGAAATGATAAGAAGAACACTGCAGTTATAACAGGTTGTATGTGGCTGCTTTTTGCCTACATTCAGTTTATTGGGCTTACCCATATTAGTACGTCATATTTGCGCATCTTGATTTAATAATTGAAGTGTGTTATTACACTTAGCAAATTCCGAACCATTTGTGCCTTTTAATTCATCGGCAAGGACACTGTATTGATACTGTTCATTAAATTGTAAACATGGTTTGGATGTGTCATTTCAAAAACAGCTCTTTGTGGTGATTATCTCTCTGTGCGCTCAGCCAACACGCAATATCCACCAAATCACATGGATTTGTGAGTAAGTTTAGTAGTCTCTGAGCTTCACATACAATATGTATCAAGAAAACCGTATCGCTACGCTTCTTGTCTGATGCTCGTGCTTTTTGTATGTGCTGCGTATGTTGCGCCAACCTGCAGGCCGCCGGCTGACAAGACACAGCAGTGAAGAGGGTAAGGAAAGCGACAAGAGGAGAGGGGGAGTGAATGAAACAAAGAAAGAAAAACGCCTATCAAAATTGTCATTGTAGAAGGATTCTATCCATATATTCAAAAGCTGGTAATGTTCTTACAAAATCCCCTTTCAAGAGAGTATGTTTCTAACCTGCTTTATGCAGGATTCTGGAACTTCTTGCGCTGGTCATATCCGTCGGACATTACCAACAATATACGGTCGTTTATAAGCTTCTAAACAGACTGCACGGATCTTTTAGTGCTTCTTTCAGACGTTCATTCGTCTTGGCGAATCGGTATGGAAGAACACTTTCATTGCTTTTGTTTCAGCTGTGTACACACATAAATATATGTATATACGTTTGTATGTATGCATACGAGGAATGGAAGGTGCGAGACGTTTATTGTTATGTGTATTGTTATGTGTTGGCTGGGGTCCAGCCTGTGTCACTGAAATCTCTCTTCCTCTCTTCATATTGTTACGGGGAGGAAAATGTGTGAAATATAATTACACTATCTATATAGAAGGATGCTTCGGATGTCACTCAAGATGGCTACTGAACCACGCGAACATCACCGAGCGTCGTCGTCTTCTCTCTCTTCATCTTCTTTGCTAACAGCGCCTCGCAGCATGACTCCCGGCGGCGAAGGAGCCATCCCGGTGCTTGGTGTGTCCAAGCGATATGGAGTTAATTTTGTGACGGGGAGGATGTCAGAGGCAGACCACGCCATGGTGACAACGAGACGTTAGATTTCCTATGTCACGTCGGTTACTTTGCGCAATACACGATACAGGCCATAATATGGTGAAATCAACTTCTCACAAAGGCGAACACGTCCTGATGGTGTTCTGAGGAGGACCATGTCACAAGGGTTGAAATTGACATAGTGGTGGCGGGCGTCATGGACACGTCTTTGCTTTTCCTGCGAAGCGTTGAGACGCCAGCGCGCAATTTCACGCGCATCTGCATCTCTAGAGATGTCATCACGGGCGTATTCTGACCTCGTGTGAAGATCAGTAGGAAGGAGCATTTTGAAAAGAAGATCGCGGTGTGAAACGTATAAATAAAAAAAATGTAGAGAAGCTTGCAGAATAATGCCGGGACGTGTTGTAGGTAAATGTTAGAAAAGTGAGCGCGGCGCCCAAGTCCTTATTGTCACACGACACGCACATGGCAAGCGTGTCTTTGATAGTACTTATAAGATGCTCTGTGAGCCAATCGGCCTGGGGGTGATACGCCGTTGTAAACTTACGTAGCGCAGGACTGAAGGATGGCC
Source organism: Dermacentor andersoni (assembly GCF_023375885.2). Lineage (NCBI taxonomy): Eukaryota > Metazoa > Arthropoda > Arachnida > Ixodida > Ixodidae > Dermacentor > Dermacentor andersoni. Next base: position 60,825,268 of record NC_092823.1, on the reverse strand, counting down.
ACAATAACTTGTGACAGAAAGTTAGGGATCACGCTGGTGCTCGTCTTCTATGTTGCTAAATGCGATAAGTGACCGTACGCAAACAGACTCGTCGTCTAGGCAAGTTGTGGTGGATCGACTGGATGTCGCGGCGAGCAATCAGCGTCCTCATATAGTTGGCCCGTCTAGTACACGACTCTGTAAGAGTACTCGTGGAGTCGTAGAGCCCATCGACAAAGATGACCAGTAGGACCTGTTAGGGACGAAAGCCAGCAAAGAGCGTGGTGATCGGTCACGACTGTGAACTCCCATCTGTACAGATAGGGGCGAAATTTTTCCACCGCCCAAAGAACAGTGATACGTTGGGTTTGATGATCCAGTGGTTGCGTTCTGCTAGGGACAGAAGACGGCTAGCGTACGAAACGACCCGGTCGCAACCAGCCAAAACAGCGCCGATAGCGCGACTGCTGGCGTCTGTGTGGACTTTCTGTGTGAGCGGATATGCCAAATGACCGAGAATTGGTGGCAGTGTGAGTCGCTTGGTCAGCTCGGCGAATGCATTAGCTTGTTCATGACCACAAGCAAAAAGGCATGTCTTTTTTGAGAAGTTCTGTGAGAGGGCGTGCAATGTCAGCAAAATTGCTGACATTGAGAGGCCATCAAAGCTTCGAGCGTCGTTAGCACAGCTCGGCGCAGGAAAATCCCTGACTGCACGAACTTTATCAGGATCGGGGCGAACACCAGAAGAATCTACACCGTGTTCGATAATAGTAAGTTGCCGGCGACCGAAGTTGAATTTTTGACGAGAGTTCAAGACCTGTTTCGCGAAAAAGAAAGAATTCTGTAGAGACGCACCAGATACCTTTCAAAAGTCGGCGAGAAGACAATTATGTCTTTGAGGTAGCACAAGCAGATTGGCCATTTAAAAGTGTGAAGGAGAGCGTCCATCATACGTTCGAATGTAGCTGGGGAATCGCATAGCCCAAATGGCATTACTTTGAGCTTATAGAGGGCGTCAGGCGTAATAAATGCGGCCTTTTCAAAGAGTTATCTAAGCTTATCTAAGCTTCGTTTAAGTTTTTTTACACTCCTAATCTAAGCGTTACATTTCTCCACGCTTATCGATCACGCCTGCCAGGAGTAATCAGCAACAGATATTCTTATTCAGAGCGCAATTGAGGTTGCAAATTAAGTAGCACGTGTGGTTACAACCTCGCATGCAGCGATTCGGAGAAGCTGGTTACTTTCCGTCGACAAATAGCCCACAAATTTATGAATTTTCACTTTATAGGCACCGGTATACTATGAGCGGCATACGTGGAAATTGCGCGGCATACCACTCTGATGCGCCACTGACAAAATTCTAAATCATAAGAAGATTCTCGGTGCAAAATGCATAGTGGCAACTCCCAGCTCGCCACCCTTACCCGATGAGAAATGGCAGCGGGCAAAGAGAGAAATGGTGCGCTGGGGAATATTTAATAAAAGCAAGAGAAATCGTAAGAATTTGGTACTTCAGCACAATAAACTCAACAATTCAGAGGAATTGAAAAGTCCGGTGTTAAAGCTTGTTAAAAAAGCACGAGGCTGACTGCTAATTCGATCAACACTACTGCTCGCGTAAAAGATTCCCGCTTTCCAGTAAACGTACTATTACGGCAAATTTTGCACAACACATCATACAACCACATACCGGAAATCATGCCACATTGGCAGTTAGCCGCTATTTAACAAAAGCGAACCATAGCTAATGTTGTTACCTGCATATTTCAAGCGTCCGTGAATAGCAGGTGAGTGACCACAACATATCCATTATCCATACAGAAATGCAGCTCTGGGGCCATCAGAATACGGTGAATTCTCTCTCGTAAACTCTTTGTTAACTCGGCACAGTGCACAATGTATGCACACACCACCAGTGTTGTACGCCATGAATGTCTGCAGAAGGGAGCACGGCCATACACACCAACTCTGACATTTAGACCGGAAGCTCTCTGCTGCAATGAGAGAACGTCGATGGTGGCAGTCCGCCAGAAAATCCACACCAATAAAGGCGCACCGCAGCCTTCTCACCACGATCTCCTTCAGCCTCCCCAGGAAAAGTTTCGCATTCCCCTCAGGGCAGTGAGAAGTCGCAAAGCGTTGTTCTTCACCGACGCTCCTCGCAGATAACGCTATTTACGAATCCGCTATTTGTATTTTTATAAGCGTGACGGAGAGTCCCCGCGTGAGCCCTCCACGGGACGTTAAGCGTGTTATTTGCGTTTCTCACTTATAAGCGGCTCGCTCATGCCCGCACATGACAGAACCATAGAACGCAATGCTGCCCTCACGCTTACATGAAGGAATATCGTGCTTTTATTTGGTCACGTGGTGCTTGAAATGTTATTCGCACTTCATTTACATGCACGTCACGCTTAAATCTACAGTTTAGCGTGAGATTAAGCATGCAAGTTTTTTAGTGTGTGTCGTCAACAGCAATCTGCCAGTAACCTGAACGCGGGCCTACCGAAGAAAAATATGTTGCACCGTGGAGGCAGTCAAGGGCGTCATCTATCCGTGGCAAGAGGTAAACGTCTTTCTTCGTTATATTGTTAAGATTCCGGTAGTCTACACAGAAGCGCCAACTGGTATCCTTCTTTTAAGAAGCACGGCAGGAGAAACCCAAGGACTTGAAGAAGGTTCACTAATATCTCGGGCAATCATCTTGTCGACTTCCTTCTGTGTGACTTGGTGCTCACTGAAGGATACATGATATGGTCGTCGGTGTATCGGGCTTGCATCGGCAATGTTTGTGCGATGCTTCATAAGGGATGTCCAAACCAGTGGTCGGTCGTTGAGATCAAATATGTCGCAGTACGATGCGAGAAGGCAACGTTCTGTTGCGTTCTCGTTGACGTAGGGAGCCGGAAGGTCAGAGGCGATCACTTCTGTCACTTTCTGTAATACGCTGCATTATCCGAATTGGGAGTGGTAGGCACCGGTGCGTTAGAAGTCAAAGCATAAATATCATAGTAGCAGGCCAGTGTAGTGGTTGCAAGGGAGATACGATGAGGCAGAACATGAGAACATGAGTCACGTTGTACTTTTCTTTATACAGCTGACTGTGTGTAGGAACGTGACGTGCGCACAGAGGACGTCACAGTTGGGCGACACGATGTATTCATCGTCGGTGACTGGTGTATCAGTAATGACGTCTCTGAACATTACAGCAAGAAGGCGCGGGAGAATGGCTTTAGCAGAGCATAGTCGACTAGGCTTCAGATCAGAAGGATCAACGCCATATGGTAGGGCGAGTTGAACAATGCCGGCACAACAGTGAATAAGGGCCGAATGCGCAGACAGAAACTCGAGTCCCAAAATGATTTCATGTGGGCACTGTTACAAAACATAAAACAAAATGGACCCAAGGACAGCAACAGTATCACGGGCGGTACACATCCCACTAGCAATTTGACTTGCACCGTCAGCGACGCGGACTAAAGTGGTCGGAGCGGGGGTGAGAACTTTGTTTAGACGAGCATGGAAGATTGAGCTCATAACTGACAATGAGAACTATTACAGGTGTGCCGTCCACGTCTATGTTGATTAGGTTGGGATGTCCAGGTAGCGTGCAGAGAGAAATTTCGGGTCACATCGTCATGGCAGGCTCACCTGTCGGAGTTGCGCCCATTAGTTTTCCGAGGAATGGCGGGGATATAAGGGAGAAGGAACGCGGGGGGGGGGGGGGGGCGACCGGGACTGGCGTCGTGATGGCGACAGAGAGCGGATCTTTCGCGGAGGCCATGAGGGCAGAACAGGATCGTCTTGAACGTGCGTCGGCATGCGAGAACTGTCAACCGGACGTCGAAAAGTTGAGTACGTTTGGCGAGGTTGTGAGTTAACCGGAGTGCGGAAATGGCGGGAAATATCTCCGACTTGTCCACAGCAGAAGCAGATTGGCCTATCATTTGAATACGCGATGCTACCCAGTTGGTGTAGCGAGGACAAGCGTACGAGCTTCGGTATGGATCACGTGTTACAGGTGGCTTGTAGTCCGGTATGTTGACTGGGCAAAGCGACTGCAGTCCCACGTTGGCGGTTTCCCACAGCGGTTTGTATGAGGGAGAGTGCGTTTGGGAATCGGCGGGTGCACGTACTAGGGGCGAAACAGGTGAGGCAGCTTCAATCTCCCATCGGAGGTTACGCACTATATTCTCCGATTGAAGAGGAACGGGCGGTAGACAAATGTCCTCGCACGTAGATGTCAAAGGCGTGTTCGAGTGGCGTGAAAACTGCTGCGCAATACGAAGACTTTTCGCTTCTTCAAGGAGACATCATTCATTCTTGATTTCCTAAAGTGTGAAGGCGTCTTTGAAAATGAGAAGCGTAAACGCGTGGTACCCTGTATCCTTGAGTATGCGGGCGACACTTTCAGCTTCCAGGATATCTTCATCGATTTTACAGCAGAGCGCTATAACGTCTTGAATGTATTTTAAGTAGGCCTCGGTGCAGGTCTGAACCTAGCATTCAACTGTTTTCGGAGCGTCACGACCGCGCCCGAAAGGCTTGCCAAACAGCTTGGCGTGCTTTTGTTTACTTACATCCCAAGTCGTGATTCCTTGTTTGCAGTTTACAAAATAGACTTGTGCCCTTCCCGCTTTGCGACTCCATTACGCACAAGCACGCAGTTTTGGTGAAGCGTGCTCAGACAGTTGGAGAAGAAAAGAGAGAACCCTTAGTAAAAAGGTTGAGGGGACAGAGGAGAAGAAAGAAGTTAGCAATGGCGACGTGGAGAGTACTTTGTCTACTATCTGCGGGCTTGTTACTTAATTTGGCGCAGCCGACGACAAGCACCAATATGTGGGTAATTTTTCTTGTCGAGAACTGCAGCAACTCTGTGGTATTCAAGAAATATTAAGTTGAGGACGAAGGCGCCATTGACTTTCCAAACACGTCGCTAGAGGTGAGCTTCTGAATCTCACACTGGATGAAGCCTCAGTGTCTACGAAGGAACTTTTGGAGCGACATTCAGTGAAAGTAAATAGTACCTTGCGTCTGTTCAACAAGCTGGTGTTGACACCGCTAAAAAAAGCTTTCATGCTCTGGCATGCTCCCTCTGAAGGGCTACGAACAGTTCTTCGAGCCTTATACGTAAAATTAAAAGCGACATATAATTTAATAATTCCCCACCGGACGTAAAACTACTTGCTCATTATTCATTCATTACACCGAAACTTGAACACGCATGTGTTATTTGGGACCCGTTTACTAAACAAAATAATAAATGTCCCGAAAGTGTACAGAAGAAAGCTGTGCGATTCAAGATTCCAAATACTCTCGATATGACTCCCCCTCACAAATAATGCGTGATAATGACATCGAAATCATTGAGCAGCGAAGGGAAAACTTAAGAATTCGATTTGTTTCCATGCTTTTTAATGGAGATTTATCAATTAATCCTCCATCCTATCAGTCTAGTTCAATGTCTAGGCTTACTAACGACACCATCATCCGAATTCACTAACACTTTATTTTGCATGGACGGATGTATTCAAGTATTATTTTTTTCCCGAACTATAAAAGACAGGAATAACTCCTTGTTGCCTGTTTCAATTGATTGATGCATTTTATTACTGTTACGTCTTACCACCCTGCTTGCTTAATTGATGCATTGTATTAGTGTTGTGTTTTGCCACCGTGCATGGACCTGAACTAGGTCTGCACTATGAAATAAATAAAAAAGTAAATATCAATTCAACAACAGCAAATAACGCAGAAAAACTCCATTATTGAGACTCTGGCTTCTGATTTAACCAAGCGGGCAAACCATCCGTCACAAATAGTACATCCTGAAACATTCGACGAAGCATCGGATAGCGCAGAAGGGTGGATAACATTCTATGAACAAGCTGTGAAGAACGATGGACGGCTGTCTGATGCAGACCAAGTAATCGGCATGCGACCATTCCATAACGTGATAGCAAGAAAGTGGCACGAATGGCGACTTTCACAAGAGCCTGAACTTTTGTTTATATGGAAGAAGAGTCTCCTTCTGACTTTCAGCAAGAATCTGTTTGACCGATGGCATGAAGCACTATTGCACCGTTTCAAGTCCAGTACGCTACTCGACTATTTTCTGGAAAAAACTTTTCCGCCTCGCTGAACCGCGACAGTCGCTGTCATCGCTCCTTGCACTTATCCTCAGCTTACCTAGAGATTTCCAACAGCAGCTTCTAGCGAAATGCCCGAAAACGCTCAGAGCACTCCTGAAGCTCCTAAAGCTATTTCCGCATTCCTGGACTTAGCGAAGCTACAAGCGTGGACAATACTTTTCAGGGACCCCACGTGTCAGGCCCTTGGATAAAAAGCGTCCGTCGCTGTTAGAAGCTGTCAGGTGTAACTTTGGCGCGAGCATCGCAAGGCCTATAACACTCCCGTACAGAAGCCTTCACAGTTAAATGATCAAGAGCAAGAAGAAGCAGAGGAAAATTATAAAGACGTGTCTAAAGCAAATGAGACCGTTCAACTTGTGTCATCAAGTTTATTGCATATTGAACTCGAAGTGGACGGTGAGACAGTGCGAGCAATTGTAGACAGTGGATCTTCGGTTTCAATAAAAGAAAGCATAGCCCAAGCCGAGAAAATGTTTACAGGAAGAACAGTAGTTGTGCCGAGGCTGCGACGTGCTTTAGAAGGAACACTGCGAATGGATGCGCCTAAAGGTTAAGTGCTACTCACAAATTGCGGAAATACTGGCACTGGTTGTTGACAGCATTAAGAATTTCTATTCTCCCGTCCGGATATGAAATTGCTCAAGGTTGACATACACTGGGATGACACTGTGTCTGGGAGCCAAGATGGGCACTATCCGCAACCTGTTGCAAAAAGGAAAGAAATTTGCATTCTGCATAAAATAGATCACATTGCTATAATATATCCTGAATTAGATTTCGGCGGAGGCTATCCTCCGGCTGCTACGAAGTTTGAAGTTCCGTTTAAGTTCGACAAAACTTGTATCATGGAAGAAACCTTACAACGTCGCCAGAGAAAAAAAAAGCATAGCTGAAAGAAGAGGTTGGGAAGATCTTTGACGCAGGTCACATCCTGCGTCTAACATGTGGGGTGCTATGGTATCACCACATGCATTGCCGATAACGATAGCACCTACGGAAGATGGAAGCCTCCGACTCAGCACGGACTACAGAGCCATTAACAACCAGACCCAGCTCATTCCGTTCCCCATGCCAAGAATAGATGTAATTATTGATGACACATATATAGGCTTTTGGCAAGTACCAGTTCAAGAGGATACAAAGCAGCATACGACTTTCATAACTCCATTTGACATCTACGAATAAAACCGCCTCCCCTTCGGATAGAAGAACTCACTACCCTGGTTTCAGAAAATGGGGAAAATGGTTCTCTATGCCTTCGTTGGCCACTTCCGCAATGTCTACGTAGACGATATTGTCACGTGGTAGTGACGTTAAAGAACACAGTAGCAGTACTGTGAAAGACAAAACTAGCTTTTATTGGGTGAACCTGTGCCCACAAAACAGGCTACACTTAAAGCACAACGATAGCGGCGAACACAGTCCGCGATCGTCGAAAATCTGATCAGCGGGTCAAGCGCGTCGGCTTTTATACAGCAGTCATCGAATGTTCCAGACTAATCGTTGGGACCCGCATGCCTTCCACAAAGTTCTACAACGTTCGAGTCACGCGATGAAATCAGATAACACAAGGTTCGGCGACAACAGCCAGCGGACAGAAGCATCGATAATTTTCCAGAAACTTCGGATACATGCAGACGCGTCCCGCGCTGTGCGATAACATTTGTTAGGCGGCGAAACGTGGTCGGCCGTTAAATATAAGTACACGTGTCAATATTATTGTGTATTGTAAAAGCGAGGGCCTCCATGAACAACATCTGGCACATGTCTTCGCAGCTTTGTCAGAAGCCAACCTAAAGGTAAATTTTAGGAATAGTGACTTTTTCAGGAAGAAGACAACTTTGCTAGGGAGAGTACTGGATGGCACTGCAAAGAACACTAATTAAGAATCGGTTGCACAGATTGTAAAACTCGTGAAACATTTTGATGTTCACTTACTACGCATGTTCTTAGGTTTGGCACGCCATTTTGCAGTGTTTCCGCTCATCAGGTATTTCCGCTATCCCTGGAATTATGTGAGAAATTGAATATGTACACAAACCGCTTACTGTACAACGGCCTTGTCTCGTCTTTTGGGTAACGTCAAGCTACGTATGCAGCTTTTAGCCCAACATCTCTATCCAGTGTGCAAACTGGAGCATAAGATTGGTTTGATTCGATTTTAGAGCATTAATACAAACTATGCTCTGAAAACACAAGAGACGAACGCACAGCAAGCAAGACACACAACATGAACTATCCTGTTGTACGGGTAACTGTGAGGTGGCCTACCAAGATTTGGTAGGAGTTATATTGTCTGACCAGACCTTGCTCTATCATTTGAGCTACATATAGATGTCTCGCCATAGAGACCCAGTGAGATATTATGCCAGAAAGACACAAGTTAGCTGAATGTTTGGCACATGAGGGTGATTGGCTACCACAGCTACACATTTACCAAGGCGGAGCTGAAATAGACGACGACAGAGAAGGAAACTCTAGCCGTATTAAATGCAGTTTGGTACTGCCGTTCCTACACGGAAGGTACCAGATTCAAGTTGTACACAGATCCTAGGGTGTACACCCACCTTTGGATAAGGCAGAGCCGAGAGTAAAAGTCGCACGGTGGGTCAGCTAGCTGCAACAGTTCAACTTTGATGTTAATCAACATCCAGGAGCTTTAATGCAAGATGCGGACGCCATGATTAGGGTTCATAATTGTTCATGTGCAACACGAAACAATAGGAGCCGCCAGAAATTCGGCAAGAACGGAACCTTTACAACAAACACAGGCAGGCATATTTCCAGTGCCTCTAACAATGCTTTCAAAAATTCTGGACCTCTACCACAATTCAGGCGGTCATGATGTTTTTTGGCAGACTACCTCAAACTGTCGAAAACGTTCACATCGTTCCGCATGAAAGAAGGCATGAAGCGGTACGTACAGCCATGTCGCGATGCCAGGTGAATAAAGTTTAAAGAACCATCTCAACAGATGACACTAGCGAAACAGTGAGCCTACCATTTGAAGGCATTCACACGGACTTCGCTGAACTCCTAAAAAATGTGAAATCGTGAACAAAATGCGACCATTCGTGTTGTGTGTGGGTGAATCTACCGGGACTCAAGCAGCAAAACCGGGAAAATAGGATGACAATAGTGGGATTTCCTTTCTGAGCCGAAAAATGTTCAACAAGGTCAAATTCTTAGTGTGAGACAATTTGCTTGCCTATTGGAACCATGAACATAAAGAATGGGGCGTGCGACATAGAGTTACGCTCAGGTTCACAGCACCGTATCACCCGGCAGCTATTGGGCTAGTTGAGCGAGCTATTTGTTACATCAAACAGTGCATAAACATGTATCTAAACTTCCTAGGTGGATAGAAGTGCTGCCTTAAAGTTGCGGTAGCTTATTATAACCGAAATTATACAACAGCTCTGGGACGCACACCAATTTTTGCTGGGAACCCAATCTATTTATAAGCCTACACGTCCCTAGGAATTCAAGCAGCGCTACAATTGACAGAAGAGAGATGAAAGGAAGGGAGCGAAGTGCCGCCAAAGATTCAAAAGGAACTTCGAGAAAAAACAGAACACAGCGACACCACGAATAGAGATTGGAGACTTGATGCTAGTGCGAAAACGGCTGTCGAACTCATGCTCGAATCACAGAAGGTCATTCTCTGTTGTCAACACAACAATCAAACAGGGAATCTTAGACTGCTATGTAGGCCCAAATAGCACCGTCTAATCAGCCTCTATAATAAGCGTTCTTAAATAACATGCCTTAGAGGCATGAAAATAAGGACGGTGGTAGTGAAGCGCGCTCAGGCCGATGAAGAATATGAAAAGACAAAATCCGTGGTAACGGGGTTAGGGGGGGGGCATAGGAGAAAATAAATTAGCAATGGCGACGTGAAGAGTACTCTGTTGATTATGTGCGGACTTGTTACATTTGGCATTGCCGCACCTGTGTGGACTGAGAATGTGCCACAATTCTTTACTACAATAACGAGCGAGAAGCCCCAAGAATGGTATCACTAAAAAAAAAAACAAGGTGACACGATATTTTGCTAACATATAGTTTACTTACCGCACACAGGACGAAAAAATGAGCAAGCAAGTGCGTTCCAGTCACATGTGGTAACAGGCCACCGAAGGCCCAACAGAGAAACAACAGAGACTACGATCTAATGTCACAACAACGGGCAGGTTTGCGCAGCCCTTTGCACTGATGCTTTAATCTCTTCTTGAATAATCAAGAATCGCTGAGAGAATTATTCAGACGTTTGAACATATATGCGTCAATTTCTAGAAATTTGCTTAGAAATACAACACACAAATTAAGAAAGGAGTTTTTACATTGCGCGTTATCTGAGGGTAAGGATCAGCACAAAAATTGCTACACCATAATGAAAATACACCACATACTTTGTAGGATTGTTCACCTTTTAGCCCACTAAATGTAGAAATAGCGAATGCTTGAGCAATTCAAGTGAAACACGTCACTGAACAATAGTATTTGGTACAACAAAGGTAATCGGCAAATGTCACGTAAGAGATAAATTGTGCCATGGTGTCATCAAACCATGACAGTAAACAACAGGCACTCCAACCGCACCAATGCAAGACATCAACAAGCAGCTCAGATGATTTAAAAACCAAAATACAGTCAGAAACGATCTCAAAAAAATTAAAATTACTTTGAACCCGAACATGAAGTTACCGCCAATTACTACAATGCGTCAATCATTTCACCAGTGGGTATGCACGATTTGACAAGTATTGCGAGGTGATAAACACACACCACCATAGCACATTGCTCATGCTTTTTTTTTTCTATTGATACGATATCACCAGTAATACATGCGAAACATCAATGACAGTGTATCGTTGCTCTTACTGAAGGCGTGCATATTGTTCCAAGCGTTCAAGAACGTCGGGAAACATTGACCAAAAGCTCGAGCAATCAATTTCAAATTCTCAGTGCGTATGGTAATGATGGTAATCATCTATAGTACAAGTAGGTGATGTCGCTTGCCATATTATACATAGCTGAAATGAGCCCCCCAGATTCTTTGTTTGGGAAATTCAACGGAAATATAAGGCCTGATCATTTCTAGTTGGACTAAAGAGGTGACGCTTACAGGAACATTAGTCCGGTACGAATACTGATATTAGCCAATAAGTTATATGAAGAAGTTATTAAAGGTACTATAAACTAGCAGGAGTGGGTATACACAATACTGCTTGCATTTTATCTCTAGCTGCTTTGAAGAGCTGCTTTAAGTTTACTTATATGATGAATTTCTATGTTTATATATTTGTTCAATTTTATACATTTGTTTATGTTTATATATTTAAATTTATATGGTATGGTAATTATGCGACACCTTTATAAACAAACAAGGGCACCATCTTCCGCTATGCAATTAACGATGACATATGTATAGTTAGAACATACTTAGTCACTCGTTTTATGCTGTCCCGTGTGCTAGGGGGTCAAGACTTCTCGAGCTGTTCTAGTACGTTTTACCTGTCCTGTTTCTAACTTCAGTTCAACACGCGCAATGTCATTCTGTGCGACGATCGGTGCCATACTTGCCGCTATCATTTTAACTTGTGTTGCCTTGCACTGGGGGAGAATGATGGCCGCATAAAAGTCCCCGTTCTTGTCATTCCTCCATCCAGCTAGCGCACTGACTGTAGACAATCGGTGAACACTGACAAAGCCGCACACAGGACATATGCAGACGAAATAGGTAGCCAGCAATGGTAGTTTCGATACCGGCCACCACACCAGACATGGTAATTTCAGCAGCATTGCCCTAACACAGAATTCGGTGATCAGTGCTTTGAGTTTTAAGGAGCCCAATGTGCAATGTTACAATTTCAAATGTGCCCCTCGCCTCCAAGCACATCTCTTCAGCGCTTGACATAACTCTAAAGTGGTGAAATAGCATGCCGGAATGCATATTCGCATGAGATCATGGAACGCACATCTCGGGAGACAACGATTGTCTTCAAGCATCGGTACAAAGCAAATACAGATATAGACAAGCGTATGTTATGATCGTAAATGCCGTGCCGTTATTGTGACATCACTACGCGAATCCATCAGAATAATTTCAGCAAGGCGTGAGACTGGGCTCCACCTACCGTATCGTACGTCTCCCTGCGACATGTGTTTACCCGTAGCTTTCCCTCAGAAAATTTGGCGCTCTCTGTATACGTGATTATGTGTACCATACAAGACGAACTTTTTATGCGCCATCTGGTACCGTATATTATAGTCAAGCCATCTGTCATCTGGTATTGAACACGGCATTTTCTTTTCAGTATTCCTGCTCGTGCTTTTCTGAAAATGCAGTTTATTGTTCAGGTAATTGTGTGTTTTATACAGTGGAGTTCACACCGCGCTGCAAGCAAGTGTTACGTGTGGCTAATGCAACAAGTATGAGGTCAGTTTGTATTAGCAAAAGCGAGAGTATACGATATATTTGTAAAACATTAGTAACGGAGCTGCACAAACAGGGCCTCATAAAAAAAACATGATCGAAAATTTAACACATACGAATGACTGCAACCTAGAGTTATCGCCAGGAGAAAGCGCCTTAACAAGCATAAATTCATAAATAATGGCGCGCGCTGGTGCTGGAAAGGGAGACAGGTTTCTTTCTACGAACCACGCTAACACATTCTTCGCATACTGCCTGCTCCTTCGTATCCGCTGTTTTCCTTCTGAAAGCCACATTCCCCCAAATTCTGTCGCCACGGCCCTCTTTTACAGGTGAACCACGGAGATCCTAGATACAACTGAAAATATGCAGCTGCTGCATTCTTCCTCCGCAATATTTCTTTTTCTATAGCATCAACGGATAGCTACTACTCGGAATCTCTCCCCCGGAACTCTGCACATGTCGAGCTCTAATTCTCAAGGGACTCCAATTTGTACTAGAAGAGAAACTTGGGCGAGTTGGTGGTGATTCATGTTTTGCAAATTAACAACGCCAAATAGACGGGGATGAAGGGAAAGAAGAACACGATACTGGCGCCAGTGTCGTCTGCTTCTTTCCCTTTGTCCCCGTCTGTGTTGCGGTGTTAATTTCCGGAACAGGACTCCAATTTTTCCTTTCTGGATACAATATTCTATATTCTCGTTATCGTATTTCTGCTATGTGCACCGGGAATATCGGCGGTCTTCTGAACAAACAAGGATTAGTGAACCCATTTCAGCTATCACTGTAAAACAACTTTCCTGTGGCGGTCAGACTAGCAAACGACGTAACAAGAACAGCGCTATTCTTTTTCGGTCAGAAATATTTCAGCCAATCGCATCAGCTTGATCGAAAAGCCATTTTTTAAACCATTATATTTAAAGAAGCTATTTAACACAGTTATAGATAAAATCCAAACAGTATTGTGTATACCCACTTCTGCTAGGTTATAGTACATTTACAAACTTCTTCATATAACTTGTTGGCTAATTTCAGTAATCGTACCGGATTACTTTTCCTGTAAGCGACACCTTCCTAGTCCAACTAGAAAGGTTCAGGCCCTTCAGTTCCCTTGAATTTCCCTAACAGAGCATCTGGAGGGCTCATTTGAGCTATGTAAAATATGGGAAGCGACATGATCTACTTGTACTATATATGAGAAGAAAACTAACTGGCTAGCTATGACTCCTTCAAAGCAGAAGGTTTGAGAAGAAACTTGGGGTATGTCAGTGGCGTAATAAATACCGCGAAATAATAGCAGTAAAGAACTACCAGCAATGAAAGCCCTGAGCGAATTCAACTGCAAAGTCACAGTATACTAATGGTAGCTGATCACTATCGCAAGAAATGAAATATTTCTGGAGCAGTCTCCCTGAGTCTTGAAATCTCCGTGCGGCGGAATCGAGCTCTTTAGGTTAACGACAGAAATTATCGGGGAACTTCATGTTGGCATGCCTAAAGTACATTGCTTGCCATGAACACGGGACGCCATATAGGTATCAAGGAATTCCTGCCAGGAAATGTATTCATGCCCTGAGTCATTTAGATATATTAACGCAATGAAAAAAGAGGATTTTTATTGGAATGTTGAAAAAATACAGATTTTTATTCATGTGGGGAAATTTTAATAGGACATCGTTGTGTCGAACGCTTTATAGTCACAAATAGTTAGGAAAAAAGATAAACTTAAAAAATGACGTAAATCATATAAAAGGTTTAACAGTGAAAGTGCTTATGGGACGAAATATATTTATAATTCAAAAAGCTGCCTTTTTAGGCTGATGAAACAGGCTCATGTGGGGAAATTGTAATGCTGTCTCGATTTACGTGGGAATGAAAAAGGCACTTGTATTCTGATATTGTGTAAGTTAGTTCATTTACATAAGGATAGAGTATAGCTAAACAGCTAACTAGGCTAGTCCATCGAAAATATGAAATAATGAAACAGCATGCCATTTTGCGGCACGATATAACATCCATCGAAATCGTTCGACATATTCAGGTTCTTAACATCCTGTCTCGTGTGCCAGTAACCTAAGATTATGGTTTACACAGCCTCGACCCATCACTGAAACTGAAATTACCAGCAACACTTTCACGACCTGACGAAACACTGCTGTGTCAGCTGTGGATTGGAGTATCATTTACTAACTCCTAAAGCTATCGTATTGCAATCGCTGACTGATGAATGCGCGCTAAGTGCAAGTGTGAAGACATCATCAGTCATCCTGTGTGCCACTTTTCTCGCTTTGATAACGAACTTCAGACTCTCTAGTGTGCCTTAAGTAGACTACATGATAGGCTATTCACGGAAGCAAAAATTTTGAGTGACTGGCCTCACGGTTTGTTAGCCCGATAAGCAATTAGATAGCTCCTTCACTACCTAAAGGCAACAGACTTGTTTGCCCGACTATAGACATATTGCAACTAACTTAATGCATGTGAAAGTGCGATATAGAGTCATGTTTTATCTCTTTCTCTATCTTTCAATCCCACCTCCTTTCCCCACGTGTAGGGTAGCAAACTGGAGTTTCCTTCCTGCCTTGTTTCTCTCTTTTAACATTCGAATTTGATTACCTGGGTCATTAGTGTAAACTTAATGCGTGAAATATTACTTGTTTTTCAATTTTCAATAATCTTATCAAACTAATTTAGGCTGTTAATTAGCTATACTATCATAATGTTAATCAGTACCTTCTTTATAACTACCAGAGGTCATTGCAGGTGGCACTGCAGGGCTTTGTAAAGGAAGGCACTGTGCTACGACTAGCCACTTGTGTACAGCTCTTGCGATTTCACAATGGCTTAGATATGAGTCCGGTATACTTTCACATATTTACCACTAAAAACCCCATATGGAAACCACGAGAGAGAGAGAAAACATTGCATAGAAAGATAGGGACGTTAGCCAGAGGTAGTTCCGGTTGGCTACCCTGCACGGGCGAAAGGTGTAGGGGGGAGAAAAAGAGTGAAAGGAGGGGATATAGATAGAGAACGTACGTTTGACTAATCACTTAATTTCAGGCATTAAGAAACTGCCACGATTGTGATTGACAGTTACTCTGTAATGCCCGAAATTTCTGTATATCTGTTGCTGCAAAGTTGACATGGCAAGCAACCATTTATCTTTGTCACCACCCTCACTTATTACCACAAGGTAAGGTACAACTGCAGGTGATTTCATATACAAGTTGTTGCTTGTGGTATTTTAACCACTAAGCAACATTCCCTTTGCCATGGAACTGAGTAAGATCAATAGAATATCTACGCGTTAAGATTGAAGTTTTCCCGCAGTGTGCGGGATCAATTAAACGCTTATTCAAGGGTCTTGGCCCGTAGGCTTCATTTTTCTTTGTGTGGCAATCTCAAGTACGCAAGCAACTACTGAGAGGGCCAACAAGACCATGAACACACCGAAAAAGGAGGCAAGCTCTTCGAGTCGGAGTGCAGTCATTTGGACTAAAGGTTGCGCCCGGTAATTCAGCAAGACGCCGTCTCTCAAGTATGATTCCGGTGGACGCAGCAACCCAGTTTCGGTTATCCTTCTTACCAAGTCACGGTACGCGGCTCGGTGTGGGTAGTTCTTGCGAACAGCGTTGGTCAAAAACACCGGGCAGAA
This sequence comes from Dermacentor andersoni, assembly GCF_023375885.2. Taxonomy (NCBI): domain Eukaryota; kingdom Metazoa; phylum Arthropoda; class Arachnida; order Ixodida; family Ixodidae; genus Dermacentor; species Dermacentor andersoni. Next base: position 60,809,037 of record NC_092823.1, on the reverse strand, counting down.
AGGCTCCCGAGATTCTACGAGACTTCGCTTGTAAGGATTGTGGAACCACGGCGGCAATGAGACAGCCAAGCAGACGCGGTCTTCTCTGACTGCGCACTTGAGACAATCTGCCCACGACCGTTGCACAAGCTTCTGCCGGGCCTCATGTGTATGAAATGCCAAGCGAAGCTTCTTTTTAATGGTGTCGACAGTACCATCACCCGCTAAGCCCTGGTGAATGAACGTATCTTTGACTACGCAGGGTGCCACTCGATTTTCGTCCAGTGCGCTTTCCAATTTCTCCAGAGTGTCGACATATTCAGGAAATTCGCGCAAGGTCATGCGAGATGTGAGCTCACCTCGAAAGTAATTCGAAAATGGAAGCATGCCCAAAAGCCAAAGGCTGCACACAAAGCTGTACAAGCCTCTCCGGCGGCCTATCGTGGGAACCGAATAAGACGTGGAGTAGAAAGCTGCCAGGAGGAACGTGAATGAATCGAGTGCTGAAATCATGCGCCAGGACCTCACGCGGTCTAAGTCAGCAGCCACTAAAAATAGGAAAGCGAACATGAGGATCAGAGCAACGAGGGCGAGACAAAACTTGGCTTCTTGCAAGAGCTTGTAGAAAGAAAGCAGCACGGGCCCGTGGCGCTTTGCGTAAAAAGTTTCATACCAGTGCGTTATGAGACCTGGGATATAGAACTCTCTAGAACCCGCCAAGTTTGCGGCTGCTAAATTTCGGTGAACATCAATACGGCCATAGAACATGTCTTTAACGAGGAGGGATGAACTGGTGTAGAAGGTCTGAACTACGGTAACATTGTAAAATTTCAGCGCATCAAATATGACATCAGTCTGCCAAGAGTTGCAGTTTGGTTTGTTGTCTGCAGGCCTGAAATGCGGTATGTCGATGCAGGCGGCGCGGATAACAGTGTTTCTCAGCTGTGAATGCTTGGCAACTATTCCCTTGCTGTCCTGCTCGTCGCAGCCCCTGGAGAAGAGTGTCGGAAACGCCACTGCTGACAACTTTGAGGCATCTTTCAAGAGGCTTGAGTCACAGCTAAAATTTTTGAAAGAAGTCTGAGAAACGTAGCTACTCAGCATGTTCTTTGACTCCTGTTCCCTGTTCATCAGAATCCAGTCCACCTGGTAAACTAAAAATGCGGACTGAAAGGTCCCCTCTAGGCACGTTGACGCCGATTTATAGAGATTTCTGACTAAGACATTGGTCTTGATACCGCTTCGCATGTTGGCAGCAACGAAACTTCGGAACTTCAGGACCTCCAACAGCTTCCACGTAGTCACCGCCCATGGTAGTCTTTTTAACCAAAAATTGTCCACTGAATGCCAGTGCGACTCGCAGGTAGCTAGCACAACTTCGTCGTGTGACATTACTTGGGAACCCAAAACATTTGCGACGTGCATAGCCGTTGATTCTAGTAAGCTAACGTTCGCATTAGACGCATTACGTGCTTGTGTTGTAATGTTAAATAGTACTGTTATTACTGGTAGATATTGGTTGTACCTTGCCATGAGTTGATGCAGTTTGGTACTGAACTTGTTTCAGAATGAGGTATTACAAAATCCGAGATTGTGTAGCAAAGATTACGCTATTGTGCAGCTTGGCGAATTACTTTGGGCCATTTCTGAAACATGCTGACAGTTACAAGAAAGGAAAACGTAGGGTCGACTTACTGGGAACTCAGTGCTTAATTTACTTGTTCGTAAAGTGGTTCTATCTTTCGTCAACTACGGAATAGTGTTTTAGAAACTATAATGTCACGCACACGTTGATTGCACTACCCGCCAGGTTATACACCGAGTAATGTGTGCGCTAACTGCGATTAAGTGTACCAGAATATTGACAAATATGCTAAAGGTATCCAACACTGATTGCTTCACGGAAGTTCGTCCGTCGCGAAGTTATTGCCACTACTATTGTACACTACCAATGGCAACCACTTAGACTTGGCACAAAGGCTTACGTGCACTCATTTCGCTCATCTCAAGCATTTCATAGCAAGCTAAAAAACCATGCGTTCAAAGCCGTCAATATTCGGGTTTCAATTCTCACATAAGATGCGTATTCCCAGGGCAGGGCTGTCGGCGAAGTCTTCGAGTCTCACACGGCCAGACACTGATGACACGCAATCATCAGAAGCTGTCCAACATATTACAAGTTGCTGTCTCCTCCGGACTTGCCAGATTGAAGTAGCATTGCGTCTACTGTTTGCTTCACTGTATTTAGGGCAAGTACGTGACCCTGTGATTTTGTTACTGAAAATCTTGCTGCTGTAGTTGCCTTCAGAGACGCAACAAAGGCGGAGAACTGCGCCCTTAAATAACGTGTATGTTCGATGGGACCATGGAGGGCACTCTAAGAGTCAGCATCGCCACCTGTTACTCCAATGGCGAGTCGTAGTGGAAGGCAGAGAATTTTGAGGAGAGTATTGATTTTTTTATTTGGCGTGCAGAAAACAGCGTCGTCCTGAAAAAGAAAAGTCAATCTCGCTCAATGTTGTCATCGTAAGCCTAACCAGGCCGCGTTGGCATCACAGAAGCTCCTAAGGCACAACCCTTTGCACATGTATATATATATATATATATATATATATATATATATATATATATATATATATATATATATATACAGCCCAATTTCCCAGTAACACTTTAACGAGTCCGGTAGAGCTCGCTCATTAGAATGGTAATTAAGGTTGAACTTAGAGGGAGCGGACACGAAATAACATCAATATTCTTGTGCTTTATAGCGTACACGTACAAGCTTTTCGAGACTAGTGCCTTTTTAAAAGCTTGTTGTCGGTTACTTGACACTGTGTGTTGGAGGCCTAAAATGAGTTAGCAGGATATGCGGAGTTTATTGTAGTTATCGCTGTAAAGTTTTGAACACAGACAACATGGTGAGCGCAAGTACATTTGCATATACACATAGCTACGTTGTGAACGAAGGTCACCCAGTCAGGATATATTTATATATGTTACTCGGAGAAGGATATGCGGATACCCACGCACTGTGGGAATCGATGTACGCGAAGCTTTCTGTTATGTTCGCGTTGATTGACCATAATTAGCGGTTATGCTGTCGGCGCATGTTTAGTTTTTTTCAATGTTTAGTCCAGCCCGCGAGTGGTCACTGGAATTGAAATGATACCTTGCGTGTGCCACTGCTGTTTGTGTGCCTTAATTACTCCTCAGACTGAGCTCCACCGCAACTGATGAACGGTTACTGTGAAACTGGGCTGCGTTTTATAAATATATAGTTTTATGCGTTAGGAGCTTTTGTGATGGCAACGCTTCCTGGGTAGGCTTACCATGACAACAAGGTGCGAGATGGGCACTTTGTGTATATATATATATATATACATGTATATATATTGCTACACGTTAGGAGCTTTTGTGATGGCAACGCTTCCTGGTTAGGCTTACCATGACAACATTGTGCGAGCTGGCGAGTTTTCTTGTTCAGGACGACGCTCTTCTATGCACGGGAAATAAAATATCGATAGTCCTCAAGTTGTCCGCCATTCACTACGAATCGCCATTGGAATAATAGTTCACGCTGCTGAAGCTTGCGGCACCGTCCATAAATATGTATATAAACGGTTTGCCCAATTTTATAGCACCACTTCAGCGAATGTCGCACAACGAACACTCCATGAGTGGTAATTATCGCTGAAGCTCGAGGGGCCGTGGACACCGGACAACATCAATCTACTTGTGCTCTATCGCGCACATGTAGAAGCCCAGATGCAGAAAATTATCCCAACTTTGCAATTATAACCATTGAACAAGCCGTATGTCACAGTTGTCGAAGTAGCTTATAAGCGAACAATGAAAAGTACTACTTTGGAATGCCTCTTGTAGCGGCGGCGTTTTATTGTCCTAGGTTTCCATAAGTGATGTATCTCAAAGGATTTCGAGGCTAGTTGCTTTTTAAAAAGCTTGTTGTTAGTTACTTCCCACTGTGTGTTGTAGGGCTTAAAATGAGTTAGCAAAAACAGGATATACGGAGTTTATTACATTTATCGTTGTAATGTTTTTGGCATCGACAGCAGGGTGAACACAAATACATACACAGCACAACATTATGAAGAGAGGTTACAATATCAGGACATTTTTATATAGAATAGACCAATAAAAGCCATGCTAAAGTGTTTCAAGAAAAACACTCTGGTGCGTGTAGAGTAAGTAAAAGACCACGTAAATGGATCTTTCCTGATCACAAAGCTTTTCGCCTAAGTCTCGTACAAACTGGTCTTTTTCCACAACGTCTTACCGCGAGCTCAAGCCACAATAAGCCTTCTTTGTGCAAACTGTCTCCTGGGACTACGGCAACGCGCGTCGTGACCACAGCAATGCGCGTCAGCAATGCGCGTCGCTGTGCGCATCGTGTTTTAGTACATTGTACTAAATTTGTACTTTGTAAAAATTTATTTGTCACGATCGATAATGTTCGCTGCTATACGGCCCAACAACAATCCGGATAGAGTCTGGGAATCTATCGTCTTGGCGCGCTCAAGCACGCTTGAATGTGTTCAAAGCGCTTATGCAATAGGCTGCAAAGTCGTAGCATAAGCTTTTTTTTCTTTCCGTGAAATATTTTATCGTTTCTCATCGTAGCCTGGCTAATGTTATCATCGTCTGCTGGTGGTCTGCAACTCCAAGGGCTACGTGGCCGTTAGCCAACGATTGCAATCGCCATGCACGGGTTGCGATTGTCTGGATTCGAATAGAGCACTACGCCGATCGAAAGTCATCGCGTAGTAGCACTTGACCCTCATCGAGTTCCTTCCAGGCAGGGCGTGATCGCGATCAAAAGCAACTGTGTGATGCTGGCGTTAGGTAAGGCGAGAAACAGCAGCACTTTAGCAAAATAGGTTGGGTTAACTCTTCGTTTTCTAAGCTAAAAGATACTAAGAAATCACGACGGCTGAAAGAAAGGCCTGAAAGCCGAATCTGATTGATGACCACCATAAATGCAGAATGTAAGTCATATCGGAAATGCAGATTGTTTCAGCGAACAATTTCAAAAATTTCCAAAGGTTGCCTGTGGCAGATAGAATGATTCTGGTTCATGAGGTGGTGCGCTGGAAGTGGCAGACTGGCACAAAATGTTGCAGTGCATAAACGAGTAATTAACAAAAATTCACTAATAAGGTGTTATCGAATTAGCTTATGTCCCATATGGCAATATGCAAATTCTAGCCGTGGTGTTCGCAAGGCCGATTTACATGAAACGAATGCTCAGGATGACACCAGTTTGGACATATTAATTCCCGAACTTTGCAGGGAAATGCATTGGAGCTCCAGTTACTTTCGTGCGTCAATGCATAAAACAACGTTTTGTGAAGAAGGTAACTGGAACGCCAATGTATTTCTCCGCCTATTTCGGAAACAAATATCTCGGGACTGGTGTCATCCTGAGATTTTGTTCAAGTAGATCCGCTTTGCGAACTCCACGGCTAGATATTGTCAATTGCGATATGAGCTGTAAGGAAATTACTTAAAATTTCATTAGTAAATTACTGGTAATTAGCCGATTATGTTTTCAATTTTTTGTGCAAGTAATGTCCGGCTCTTCGTGCAGCTCACGAGCCGTTCTAAGATATGGTGTCTATGAGATTTTTATTCATTTTTAGGTACCGACACTGCAGACCCTCTTCGGGCCCACGCATCAGTGGGCACAATCAAGAAAAACAAAGAAAGAAATACAATGAAACACACCGAAAAATAAAATGAAAGTAAGCTAATACAGAATTAAATACTGGGTACATGGTCATAACGAGTGTACATATGTAATGCCCAGACGACTATACTGACGCATATAGAAAGCGCTGAAGTAGTTGTTGTAAACTTGAGTTGTCTGCAGGCTGAAATAAATTCCAATATGGTTTATTTTGAAAGCCAAGTGCAAAACTCTTTTTATAGATTTGCCAACTTTTTCGTCCTCACATCTATGAGTGAAACCAATAGATAACCTTCACAGCCACGGTAGTAGAGTAGCCTGCAAATTTTACACACACACACACACACACACACACACACACACACACACACATATATATATATATATATATATATATATATATATATATATATATATATATATATATATATATATATATATATATATCCAATCATTTTGTCGCGTTGGCACTGACAGGCTCGAGCGGTTCCGTTGCAATACAAGCGCTCTCTCTTCCTACCAGGCGTCGTCTTAAAAGTGGTGGAGCGTGCGCTGATTCCCACATTCTCATGCTCTAGCGGTCACCCCTGGAGCTCTGCTCTGGTCGTCGGTTGTGCTTGCCATCAACAGTCATGACCCTATGGACACTTCCACTTCTACACCTCCCCCCCGCCTCAACCTGATGGCCCTACTTGGTCCCTCGACACACTGCAGCGTGGCCATCAGGTTTTTTTCTGGTCTTCTTGGCTAAGATGTGGAAGACTGATTCAACCATTACGACATAGAGAGCGCGTATAACCATTGGGCCAAGGCACACAAGCTCTGCAGTGTTGCTTTCTACCTTGACCCGCCGTGGTTGCTTAGTGGCTATGGTGTTGGGCTGCTAAACCTGAGGTCGCGAGATCGAATCCCGGCCACGGCGGCCGCATTTCGATGTGGGCGAAATGCGAAAACACCCGTGTACTTAGATTTAGGTGCACGTTAAAGAACCCCTGGTGGTCCAAATTTCTGGAGTTCTCCACTACGACGTGCCTCATAACCAGAAAGCGGTTTTGGCACGTAAAACCCCATAATGAAATTTTAATTTTTCTACCTTGGGAGGTCGCTAAAACGTGGTTTTTCAACCATGAACGCAACTTTCCTGATTGATCAACCCTTCATCAGCAGCTGCGTCACATATTCGGCGCGTCTGCTGGGCGCTCCGAAATAGCCGAACAGAAGCACGCTACCCGCATCCAGAGAGCCGACGAATCTTACACAGCCTACATTGAAGACGTCCTGGCTCTCTGCCGTAACGCTCGGGGTGGCATGTCAGAACAGGACCGCAACCTCCACGTACTGAAGGGCGTCAACTCCGTTGTCTTTAACGCTCTTCTCGTTCAGTCCTACGATATTTCGTGATATTGTAACGACATTTCAACGCTTTGCCGCGCTCCTCTCGTTTCGTTCTTCACGCGCCTTCTGCGGCGCTATTGCTATAGACAATGACGAATTGCGAGCACTCGTCCACGCCATTGTGAGCGAGGAGCTTCACGTCCAAGCTCCATCAAACGCCGGAGCTTGCGTCTCTGCGCGCTTCTCTAAATTTGCACTAGATCATTAACGATGAAATGGCGTCCTTGACAAGTGTCCCACGTGCCCTGTCCTGTGCGCCTGTTTGTGCGCCTTCTCATGCAGAGGTTGTTACGCGGTCTCCGGTACCACTTCCATCTGCAACTGCTCGCGTAGTCTGCGACCACCTGGCATCGGTGGCCAGTGCCGGCCCCAACACAATCCTGCTACTCTACATAGCGTGCTGCCCACCCAGTATGTTCTTAATGTGGCATTCGGGGTCATAGATGCAGATTTTCCCACCGGCGCCAGCAAGATGAACGCCCTGGCTATTCCACCTATGAAATATACTATGTTCCCAGATCTGGCAAGCCATATAAAGGACTTGGTTATTCCGCCTGAAAGAGAGACTATGTTCCCAGATCCGATGCCTACCTTCCGCAACCCTATTTATCCTCACCACGACGCCTCCGCTGTCCAAAGCATGTGTATGTCTTCTCACTCCCCCAATCTTCGTTACCCATCCCCGTTCCGCCGTAATTAAATGCCCCTGCGTGCTGCCTCCATCGTCTCGCCAACCATTCGGCAAACTAGGAACTGCAGTGTTGGGAGGACAGTTCGCTTGTTCGTGAACTGTGACAAGTGCTCCTGGTCGCCCCGTAAATGTACTCGGTGTTTGTTGTTGAAGGCGTTTCTGTCGACACGATTATAACTGGTGCCGCCTTCTCTGTTATTCGTCGAGGACTATGCTTCCCTTTCCGCAAAGAGTACACTCTATATGCTGGCCCCGTTCTATGTGGCGCCAATGAGAGTCTAATTGATCCTACACTGTAAACAAAAATTAGCCCGTATGGGCGTTTTAACAGTTGATATGGCATTTTTCCTCCCTAGCTTAATATGAGTACTCCATCGAGAAGAAGTAAAATAAGCTAGAACCATTTTTGTGCCCCCGACCCCATTTAAACGGGCATTGCGGTTGTAAAATGGGGGTTTTCAAGGAATAACGGTGGTCTACGGGAAATTGGGAGTGTTGAAATACACCCACATCTGAGACGAGCCAAATAGAGAAAAGAACTAAGCCGGGACCAACAAGGCAGTCAGCCGCAGCGACAACTTCTGCAGGATTATTTCTGCAGTCAGATTCGAAATATCCCGCGCAGAGTGTGTCGGCGCTGTTTTTCTATTCGGAGTAACCGCGCCTTGTTGCTGCAGAGGACGCCGAAAGTGGTATCAACGCGCGGAGGAACACAAGCCTTCGGAGCGCGCGCGCGCGTTGAAAGCTGCGATGGAGCAGCCATTTGCCAGCGATGGCGCATTCTTCTACCGTGATTGATGTTTCTCACAGCTTTGAACCCCGAAGACTCCACGGTAAGTGACTTTCAACGATTATTGCACGTTCTATGAGTGTGCATGTGTTCTAAGTGAGGAGACGCGCTGATATGACTTATTGAACGTCTCAGTACAACATGGCGCGACAGTTGGCCGTCCAGAGCCATTTTGCACGGTCACCATGTTCCTTCGAGCTTTGTCGTAATCGAGGCGACTTGAGTGCTTAGATTCAAGCGAGTATACTTAAAAATTAGGATTTTACATGATGAGGGACTTTGCCGCGTCTTTGATTAGGTTGATGTGAACATTCGACATGTTCCCCGAAGCGCACGCCACGACCATAATAGTTACGTGCAGGGCGAAGTGAGCTAAGCTTCGCCGCCTAACCGCGGCCTGAAAATGTGGCGGCTCGTTAAGTGTTTACTGCGGTGCGCGTGCGTGAGTGTTTGTACAGCGATCATTTGAGCTTGAACCGGCGGCGCTTCTTTGTGCGCGGTATCTGCTAGCTGGCGCGTACGTGGCGCCAATCCCCTAGCTCGTGCGATTGTGTGCAGTAGATCGCTCACTATGCGCACGTTGTGCAGATTTGCCAGTACGCTCCGTGCTATCGTCTTTGTCTCTTCGCGCCCACGTCGCTGATTGTGCAGGCAGTGCGCGACTGCGGCGCGTAGCATGTAGAGCCTGCGTCCGTCGACTTTGATCTGAGGGCGTGAAATGTCGGCGGCGCGTTTGTGGTATGAAAAGCGTGTGGTGAGCTTCCAACGGCACTACGGGTTAACGCCGCATGAGCTGCCGGTTAGAGTATAAGAAACTCTTTATAGTTAGCGTACTGCTTGGTGGTAACAGGTGACCTTCATGGGTTCAGATTACAGGATACGTCGTCACTTGAACCTCGGCGGCCGGAGCAGGGGAGTACCAGTGGCGCCGGCACCTCGGCGGCCAGAAAACGATGCCTGTGCCTTGACGAGATATATCAATTTCCGCGATCGCATTGCCGGCGATACGGCACAAGGGCGCGTCGCTCCATGGCTGTGTTCTTTGCTGGAGGCCGCCACTACGCCTGCCGTGCACATACTACGCTATATCTATATAGTCGATGCTTCTGCAATGTTCTTATTCAGCAGCTGGCGCTGCGCACTGGATATCTGGACTTGGTTAAGGTTTAATTACTTTGCTGCTGTGCCATTGCGTATTGGGTACAGATATTCAGTTTTGAATTCTAGGTGCCAAATTCACACAAAGAAGTGCGCTTTTCAACTCAGGATCATATCACACATCACAGCCTCATCCTATATTGCACGAGTATTAATAACAAAATTTCTGCCGAAGGTGAAAAAAATGCAGACCGATCAGCCTTATCTGTGAGAAAAATGTGCTTGAAATCCGCCATTGTCTATTATAAGGAGGTACTACCTTGGTATTCAATGTCAGTAACACTCATAAGTTATGCATTCTTTTGTGTGAAATAATTTGTCTTAGAACCCATTCATTGTAAGGGATCAGTAAACATCTCATAGGTTAAATAGTGCATAAGTGCATGAGTTGGGCAAAAGTTTGTTTGTGAAGAGCAAAGCCATTCAGATATACAACTTTGGCAAGCTTAGTTTAACAATAAGCTGACCAGTATACAAAACTTAGTGTAGCAGCATATGTTCTCCAAGGTAAACTCGCGACCAGCTTTTTTGTGTTCTATGTGGTCGTTGTAGCGTCAAATTTTTCTCCTTTATTTCAGGACTACGGCTGCGGCCGTTTCATTGCCAGCTGTGAGAATGAAGCAGCTTCATAGCCGGAGATCAGACGCCTCCCATCAGTTCCCCTTTTTAGCAATAGAGGCCTTAGTATGCTCTTACCTAGAGTTTCAATTTTGTACCCTGTATGTTTTAAGCGCAATGGCTAGTTTAACGGCATCACTTAGAGTGATTGGTGGGACACCTGTTCCATGGGACGTATGCAGGTTATCCCACGCAACTTTAGCAAACTAAAAAAAATATGCATATGCCACCTAGCTGCACAGAACCTAGGTCATGTTTCCTGTCTCTTGGAAATACTTGGATTTTTTGCGTTCTGCCTAATTACCTAATTAGTTGATTAAATAAATTAATCAACTCAATATTATAGTTAGATAAAAAGTCTCAGTTATAATATTGTAAAGCAACATGAAACTTTTCCAGTACAGCTTTCTGTGGCTCAATATGTGCTACATAATGTGTTTTAGGACGATGAAAGGAGCCTGAGAATCCCGCAAAGTGCCTTGAGTGTGTGTGTGACAGCGCCTGTGTTGTGTTCTTCCTTCAGTCCTCGTCTTTTGCGCTGTACAAACATGTTGACCTCAAGTGGCCAGTTCCGTGGCAGTTTTGCATGTATTTGAGTGCTTGCCCTGTATAGACATGTGTGTTGCAGTAAGAAGAGAAAATACTGAAGGAGCCCAACGTGATGTATTTCAGGACAAGTGTATGATGTAAATTACCATGTGACAATAAAATAAACTGAAACAAGACTTCACAGTAGAGTTATACAGGTGTGTGCATCAGCATGACGAAAACCTAGTGCAAGTTTAGAAAAATATTCATTAGGTTGGTTTGTGTCATTCTTCTCTATCACATTATTATTGCAAAAATGTGCTCTCTAGTATTGCACGATTAAAAACACATTTCAAATACATCATTTGCTGGCACCTTCACATTCATAGCAACATAGAGAGGAATGGTTAAAAATTTCCTTTGCTTCTCTAACCTTCATTTTGGGTCCTTCTAATATTTGCTGAGCTTCTTAAAGTATCATAGACACCTTCCAGGGTTTACAGACAGCTTGAGCACATTGTGCCAGATTGTGGAGAAGCCGCAGAGGTCGCAGTGTCTATAGCGGTGTCCGGTAAATGCAAGTTTCTTGCATGATGCATTATGCTCAGTACCAATTAGATTAAGTTATCATTTTAGCAAAAATCTTTGTTTTCCAGATATATATCAATGTGTATCCAAAGAACGGCACTTTTTAAAAGAGTTTCTCATTCTTCAAGTCTACTGTTCGGTGTTGTAAAATGCATGTGTGTTGGACGGCATAGTGTTTGACCTTCAGCTGAAAGTAGTAGTGGCCCATTTGCATGTGCATAAAGCTGCAGTAAGCCAAATGTGAAAAGATAAGGGCTAATACAATACAGCCATGCAGCAAAATTTACACGTAAGCAAACTGTTTGATGCAATCCCTAGGAAAGTAAGCAAAAATATAAGAATGGGCTTATATGATAAACAGTACCTATGTTTCAAGGGCATGACCTTCTACCGCCATATTCCATACCAGTTCTATATTTAACACTTTAAAACTATTTGCCCTGTTTGTCTAACTGCTTTAAATTCGAAGATTTTCATTGATTGCACTATGAACGTTTTGGCCGTGACTTAAGTCACTGCCAGAATTGAATTTAAATTTGTGGCCGTCCTATGTGTGATAACAAAAAAAAACTATTTTGGAACCAGGTGACTGCCATGCACTATGCTAAGTGTGCGAATTAGAACAGTCACTTATATTTTCATTGTAACCATGTATAAAGTATGTGGGTACACATCTCGAAGCCATAGACTGTAATGTTAATTGAAGGTGCTATTGTGTGGAGTAGGTTTTTTTGTAAGCATTGTCTAGAATTTGCACTACATTAAGGTGTAGTGAAGCCAAGCGAAAAATATTGTGAAGAAAAAATGGTTAAGGTACATCCTTAAAAGTCTTAAGGGCATTTGGTTGAGATTACAGCATGTAGTAAAACAAGAATGGGAACTGAGGTGCTTAATCTTTTTTTCATTATTAGCATATGGCACCAGCATGCAATGAAGACAAAAAAGGAAGAGAAGTGCACCAAAGGGCAACTCGCTCCTGATAGGAGCTGCATTCACATCTGCATGATGGATGCAGTCTTTGAGTTATAGCAGCAGCTATCCACCTGTTCACTTTGTTGCACATTTGTATTGTTTATGTACTAAGTCTGGACCGGGAAGTATTAGGCAGTGCCACTCGTGGCATTGGTGCTACATGCAACACATCCTTCTAACCACAGGTGTCATGTATTATGTGAACCAAAGTTCTTTTGAATTCATGTAACCCAGAAAAGTTTCATTTGAAAGGATCTGCCATATTCGCCACCATTGCCATGAGTAGAACTGGCTGACAGTCACAGGGCGAGACGTTAACCTTGCTCAGCTATTATGCAAAACTATTTAAATACAAATGTGGTAATTAGTGTACATGCCGAAAGCCTCACAGAATGAAATATTTGATCCGCATCTTAGAACGATTGTTATTTTTGCTTTAACTCAGGATGCCTTTCTACCTGCGTTGCATCCTGTGGCTGACCACTCCAATGATCTCGGCAGAATTGTTACACAGGTGTGTTCTTTTGTGATTCTCAGTACTGATATTTTGTAGTTTACGTTCGATGTAAATGCACAGATCGAATGAAAAACAGGTTAAAAGATGAGCTCACAGGCGCTGTATCCGAACGTTTGATAGGAAGGAAAATCTTTGTTACAAGTTGTCATTATAGACACAGAAGAGAGTGTGCACATCAAACCACCAGTACTTAGCAAGCCTTATACACAGCATTATACCGTAGAAGCCAAAACATCAGGCGAAATACTGTACTAGGGACTGTATTAAGACATTTTAGAGGCCTAAACTATTTCTTGAGTTACTTTAATTGCTTCAACTGAACTGACGTGTCCTGCAAAACAGTTTGCATTCGCATTTGATACAATCTGCAGCAAAATGTGAACAAAGGGCTGCAATACTCTAAGGGCCTACTATTGAAGTATCAACCAGTCTTACCAGTGTACTGCAGCCTCAGGAAAATGAAATGTGGTGCACTGCGCCACATGCACACACAACAAAATTTAATCCATAAGCATCTGTACACTGTGCTTGTGCAGGACTGGGAAACTGGCCGTTTGTTCGCGACTGAAACAACTGCATACATCAAGACTGTATTGGGAAGCCACCATCTTTTTCTGTCAGTGTAACAGTCCATAAACATATAGATTTCCATGAACATTTTGTCTGCCACACTTTTTGTCGTTTTTTGGGGGGGCTCTTGCTTTGGTGGCTGCGAGACACTTTCAGGCTGGCTGAAGAGACAGTGGTAGCCTAGTAGCTTGCCTCGCAAAGTTGTTATTTTGATTTTTAAGAGCCATCTTGCTTTGGACAATGCTGAATAACACACCAAAAGGCACGGGATTATTCACAAGGTTAGAATGTCTTTGAAAGAAGTTTATGAGGGTTATTTTTTAACTCTGATCTGCCTGCTGAGACCAAATCATGTCAGCTTTCAATGAAGCAATGTTCAGGTTGGAAAACTGCAAGGCTCTGTGGGTACTCAAGCACCATCATTGCTTCAGCTAGCTTAAGTTGCTCCATGACATCAAGGCAGAAGCAAATGACATGGCAAAGGAAAGGTTGGTGGACAAAGGAATCTTGGTGTCAATTATGTAGGTTGAAGGGCTATCGCATTGAGTAAAATAATGTGTTCCCGATACAGTGTGAGCATAGTGTTAATGCTGAAGAACAAACTGGCACCATCTGCCTAGCCCTACACAAGCACGTGCACAGAAAGGGATGCCTGTTGGCCTTGAAGGCCACCACTGAAGGGATCAGCTGCTATCGCTATGACATAGAATGTGACATCAGATGACTATAGTTCACACCTTTGCTGCAGCTCGCTGGCTGGGCAATTGAAGCCTTGATTGTAAGGTTGAAAAGTTTCAATCACAAGGCGGCAATTTAGTTGCCAACTCTTACAGCATGGTTCACTACTCAGTGCTGCAGTGCTGGGCGTATTGTACCAAGCCTGGTGCGAGTTCTCATGAGTATCCATGTTCAAACTGCCATTAGATACTTAGTTGATAAAGTCACTGAAAATGAAAAATGGTCATCGAAAGAGTCATGAAAACGATGCACACAAGGTTTGTAGCGCGCTCACTTGGTATGACATCAGTCAAAACACCCTGTATAGAGATACTGGCAGAAGTGCAGCAGAAGTGTGGATTGAGGAGACAAAATATAAGCTGTGCAAGTTACACATATAACAGACCGATAATAAATCATCGTTCATCAAGAAGTCTGGCAAAAGGGGAAGCCGCACTCCCCGCGACGAATGCTATAAAAACAGTACTGTTATGCAGCAAAATTGGCTATAGCTCTTTTGTGAAAGATCATGCCATCTGAATAACCAATATAAGAGCATCAAGTTGCTCCAATAAAAGCCTTTGTTACACTACACACCAGACTGGGATGTAAGGTCTAGGTTGTTTTGTAGCCATGATGCCCACAAGCAAAGCTTCAAGCATGTAAACACTTGGAAGTAACTGTGATTAAACTGCTGAATAAACTGATTAACACTTCACAGCGGGTATCACACAATGTTGTTTTCTATACCACGGAAAGATTCCAGCACCTGGGGGCCACAATTCTAGAGGCCGATACAGGCACAGGGTGCCAGAAAGCATGGACTAAAGATTTTTCCATGCGCATTGATGTAGTCTACCACATTTGGTTTTCTTGAGGCACAGTCATATTTGGGTAAGAATTTTCTGCCTGAATATTTATCACAGGGAGCCCTGCAGCCAGCTAAAGCGAGCTTCTTGTCCACACCTTTCCACAGATGTAGACTTGACCCATTTTTCTAGGCACATTTGTTAGGTTCAAGAAAGAACACAGAGTAACTTAAAAAGAACTTTATTCCTTCTAGATTTAAGGCGTGGGGCCAGGCGTTAACCACTGTTTTAAAAATTTTACCAAACCGGGAAAGATTCTGTCTTGAATGTCTTCTCATATCAGCTTGATACAGTCCCTGGCTTACTATGGGTACATGTGCTGTGGCTTTCTTTCAGTCTGTTTAAAAGGTCATTTTCCTTTTGAGTGTTCAAGTTGCAAGGAAATCACAAATATATTTTGATTTCGGCAACCCTTGTGACATTACACAATTCCTTTACATGTTGCAACCAAGCTTATTCTTTAAACACTTGCCTTTCAGCATGAAAAAAAAACATCTTAGATGAAATAAGGCAAAAATGGCTGCCTATGGATTTCTACGATATTCCAACTGAGAAGGCTGAAAAGTAATGGAACGTTCTACTTTCATAATTTTTCAACCATGTGTACAAAATTTCTTAATAGGAATGAAGCAAGTTCACTTTTTGCACTAGTACATTACAGAAATAAAAATTACAAACTGATTTTTTAAGGGAGCCCCCAAAGGGGGCCAGTCTATGCGTGTCTTCTTTTCTAGTGCAGCCGTCGCTGCACACGGCTGTGAGCACAGCTGAGCACATCTGCAGCCTGCGCACCTTTCCTGCACTATCTCCTCTTACTTATAGGTAAAGCCTCACATTGTTTTTTTTTCTTGGACGAAAGGTACTGCAAGAATTTTCCGCCTGCAAATGTTTGCATAGTTTTCAACGATGATTCCCTACCTGCTTTGTGTGCTTGATTTGAATGTAAATTACACTGCACAGAATGTATAGCCCCCTGGAATGCCAGTACAGGCGAAGCAGGTACTAAATGAATAGCCACAAAAGGATTTTGGAGTGAGCAAAAATGGCATGTGCAATAAAGATATGCGTAATGTCCCGTTGGTGTTGCCGTCAAAAAAAAAAATTGTGATATCGAGGGACTAAGCAAAATAACTAAACATGTGCTTGCCAAACTGTAGCTGTCATTTGCACCTTAATTGTGACTAAGCTACTAGTTTTCTTTGTTGTCTTGTTCTTTTTCTGGTAAAATTTACTTTTTTCTTTGCTTTCGTTTCATTTTTTGTAGCTATATCATGTGCACATGTGACCAATAATGCTCTCTGGAAGTTAGTGGCTGTTGGTATTTCTCACAGCCTGTCGTTTGTTCAATGTGTCTACTAAAGTCAATAGAGCACCAACCAGTATAAACCAGTGTGTTGAGTTTGTTTTCTTGTTTTAGTATGAATGATGTGACTGGTTATGTGCCCAAATAAACAATTTGATTAGGAAAACAAAGTCCATCAGAAGATTTCATTCGTTTTACTTATAATTACATCATTTCAACTGCAGAACCCACATGTTCAGGCATGTAGATTTAAGTAGAAGAAATCTTTTTGAAATTCTTGGTTCTGAACAGGTGAGAGCAGTGCTAAGGACACAAAGTGAGTCCACATAGATAACTGGCATGGTGCACTGTGCACTGACTGATAATTGATCTGTTTTTGCAACAGACAAGTAAATAAATGTGCGGTAACGCCTTGTCAAAGGCGCGGAAGCACATAAAGAGGCAGGGGGTGGTCACATACAGATGTGCTGTGGTTGTAGGCTTCTGTCAACAAGCATGAAACGTTCATGTAACTTCAAAAAACAGATGCTGTGCTGACACATCTTTTTTGGTTGTTATTTTGTGGGATTTGATTAGTTTCTGGGTTAATGGTTACAGCTTTCGCTAACATGTTGCACTTGTGATATTCGAGCCATCATCTGCACTGTTTAGTGTATGTACCCTAATGGTCACATTATAGTGGTGCTTAATCATGAAGGCTCTCATTAAAATATAGACTTGTCTGGTCTACATATGCTTTTCTTCATACCAAAGGAATAAAATATACTGTTTGCGTCAAAAGGAAAGAAACTGAGACTGGTGTCTATTATTGCACATAAATCTATGCTTACTTGCATTAAAATTTTCGCATAACTTCAACAACTTATCTGGTGCATTTCTGTAACATTCACACTCTGACTTATCCACTTAGGTGTAAGGAATAAGGGCAAAAAAGTAAAGCATTGCAGTGGATTTAACTTAATGGTCTTGATTCTTGTTACCTTCTTGGCAGCTTTTCTTTTTGGAAAAGCATATGTACAAAAGCATGTTTTGACCAAATAGGCTGCTGTTAGTGAGGCTTTGCAAGCACCACTATAACGTGACAAAAGCAGTGTGTGGCCATTTGGTTATACAAATTCTGGTGTATTGACACCACAAAAAGTAAACGAAGAAAGATATGTACGCATATGACACAAGCACCGGATCTCACTTCAAGCTTTAAAATAAGGAAACAGGCAATATTCAATAACAGGTGGAGACATGATGCGATGATATCTGTTAAAAAAAATTTTTTTGCAGTGCAACCAATGGATCACTGATACATTTGTCATTATTTTTAAATGTTGCAAGCCACGATTACCTTGCATGTTGTCAGGTCGTAATACCTGGCTACAACGCAAGTTTTATGGAACACAGGACCGCAGTCACATTCTTTGCAGTATTTACCATTGTGTGAGGGAGGGTTGTTTCACACAGATGACTCATACTCACTCAATCTCCCTGATTTCGCATTAATAGAGCATCCCATCTGTCCGATGTAGGCACGGCCTTGTGATGGCAGCAGACTACGCAACGCTTGCGGCCTAGCTCACTAGATGAATTTTGTGCTTTTTTGGATTTGCCTTTTGTTACAGCATAAAACTCTCCTAACAAGGGCCTGAGAAAGCAATGATTTGTCAACTAAATTAGAGATGAATATGGATATAATGAATGAGATGATGAAATAAAAAAGTGGTTGCAGTTGTTTCGTATGCATTTGTGATGTTCATGGGTAAATGTGTAGCTGATTCCTACGGGGGAACATATTTTTTTCTCTATGAAACATGTGAAGAGAAATTTGCTCTCATGAGAAAAAAAGACTGAAGCCAGGAAAACAAATTAATTTGTTGCGTGCAGCACAGTTTGCAGGCGGTGTACTGCAACGGAGGTTATGTGCAGTCTGCCATTTCCATCCAGTCATGCTTGCATTGCATAGACACACATTGTATTAATTTGAAATTGAGGCTAATGAAGTTTGTGTGCAACAACTCTCATCCGCGCATTGTGAAACACTGCAAAATAGATTGGTTCGTTCCTGTGTTCTTCAAAACTCGTAGCCGGAAATTATGAGCAGACGTACATAAGATATGCTTTGGCATATTAATTAGCACGAGAAGGACAAATGCATCAGTCATTCTCAGTTACATTGCACGAAGAATTTTATTCTTGAATTAATGACGCTGCTTTACGTCACTACGATATATATGTAGTGCACTACGTATATGATGTCTGTTTTCTTATTAAGGCCAGAGTTGAGCTTAGGCGCTTGTGTCCCGCATGTCTTTGTCTTCGTTTGCTTCTGTGGTGCCCTTACACCAGAATAAATCCATAACAGGAGCTGCCAGTCCATGCAGTTATACTACATTGGGCTCAGTACGGCTGGCGGCCTGAATGTGACGAGTGCGAAGTAGCAGTAAGAACTTCAAAAGGGCAGAATTTTGTGTCAGTTGGTGGTGCATATTACAGTATGGTGAAGCGCAATAGATGCAACAGTGTGAGGCGAGAAAGAAGGGAAAGGGCTACAGAAAACTGTGGAAGTTTACTGGAAAGTTTCGCTGCAGCAGGAAAATGCGTGCATTATCCTGATGCAGCAAAATGTGCCGATGTTCATAGTTGTCAGCAGCACTTGCCCATCTACATTACACTTCACCGTACACTAATAGCAGTAACAACAGCAACCAACTGACCCAAGCAATAATCAAACCCCACAGAATTGCCAAATTATAGGAGAAATGTTTCAATGTAACACATGTTTTGTTAACAACAAGTAAATGGCATGCATGTCTGCAAACTGATGATGAGGTGCCTTATTCATGCACATAAGTTATTTTGTACAACTGCTTCCTGCTTTGGTTTTTTATGGCTTTTAGGAAGCATTCTACAGTACTTAACTGTTTGTCTGTTCTAAAATTAAATCTCTTGTCAGCCAGCACTATGTGTGATTACTGTATACACCCTTACTTTGTCAGTGTCCTTCGCGCTGTTCCCGACTAAATATGAATAACCAAATAACTATTCTTTTAATTTACAGATTATGAAGAGAATACTGTTAATATGTATTTCATAAGAAAAATTTTCTCTATTTTAGGAAGAAGTCCGGCTGGTCCCAAGCCTGGTGTGAAATGAAGAAATGGCACACCACATCAATTCATGTTTACTTGTCGTCATAGCCAGTCTGTTAGCTTAATTTTTGGTTCTTCCTATTGAATTCTCAAGAAAGGTACCAACTTTGTCATTGATTGAAAACAAATTTTTACACTTGGGGATGCAGCCATGAACAAAGCCTTTGAGCTCATTAATATCTTTATTTTTAAAGAAATTGCAGCTCCTGCGTGGAGCAATAGGTTGAATAAGACGAGTGTAAATGAAAAGATGGCGACATTAGCCATCAACAGTAATCCAACAAAGGAAGTCTCAAGCTGGAGCCAACATCTTTGCCAGGGAACCAAATGGCTCCTGCCTGAGACATTCGTTGTTCAACCTGGCAAGTCTCATTGTCGAAATAATCCCTCTAGCCTGAGGCCTATATCTGTTACACCACCCTAGACCAACAATACACCTATACATTTGGCAACCCATGGCAAGGTAACAAATTCACATTCAAAGGAAGGAAATGTAGTGTGCACCCTGGAAGGAAGGTAGCACGAACAGTATTTTATTTACTTAATGAAATGTAGGCTTGCTATCGAATTACTTTATTTTGATCCCCATTTTATAACTGGACAGTAGGGGTCCTCAGAGAGAATAATTATTCGAAGCTCACACAATTTTGCTCCTTTATGTCCATTAAATCTGTCCTGGTTGCTACACTATCAGCCCTGTCTGCAATTGCATTGCAGTGTTTTGAGTATGCATCCCGATTCAAAAGAATAGTTAGGCTTCTACCTCAGAATGTCTGCTACTGCGTTGCAGCTCGAATTTTATATCTAGCTGGTGACTGTGATGCCATGTGCTTTTTAAATAAGACCAATATGCTATTTGTAGTGCAATTAAATGCGATCTCAAATGACCTCAGCTCGGGGGATGACACGATTGAAGGCCGATGTGATAAGGAGGATTTGATTTCTGAAAACAAGGCACTTAAACATGAGAAACCATGACTCATTTCGTCTAAAGATGCCGCTATTGGATATGCTCAGGGGAAGTACTTGTTCGCGGCTGTATTTCCAACATGTTACATTGCTGGCTGTATATATCGCACTGGGTACAGTGAAATGTTGCTGCTTACACAAATAAACATGGTAGCCATGCTAAACTGTCCATGCAGAACACAACTCATCCACTATTATGTATTACAGTGAAATCTCGATAAACGAAAATCGCTTAAGCGAAACTGCTGCTTAAACAGGACACCATCATGATGGTTGGTTGGCTCTCTGCAATGTCTCGTAGTAAATAGAACGCCTGGTCAATGGAACCGATTTCCCTGGCCCTTTGAGGCTCCATTTAAAGAGCGCCCACTGTAAAAATATATGGCGGATCCTGTTTGGAACTGTCGCAAATCTAGTCGTAAACAAAACCGTATTTCAGTGGGAGCGAAATGTAAAAGCACCCGTGTACTTAGATTTAGGTGCATGTTAAAGAACCCCAGTTTGTCCAAATTAATCCCGGGTTGCTCGCTACGGCATGTCTCATAATCAGAAGGTGGGTTCTGGTTGATAAAATACGATAATTGTTAATAGCTTGCTCGGAAATACAGCCCAATAACTACACTAAATTATGTAGCTTGTTTGCTTGAAGAGTCCCGATTTCTTAATTTAGTACTTTGACATTTATTATATTTGTGTGCTAGTCCATGCAAAATACCACTGATGGGCCTCATTATACAAGTCACTGTTAATTTGGAATGGCTTAGTCAAGCAACCTAAACTTACAGCACAAACACCTAAAACGGACGACAAAAGGAAGATACGACGCACACTGGCGCTAACAACTTCTTTATTTCTTCGTCATGGATGCAATATAAACCCTAGGCCACACAACCGCGCCGGCACTCAGATTACGTTACAGAGATCTGCCAAATTATCACGTACGCAAACGTAAGAAGTCAAATTCAGATGGGTGCAAGGTCAAAGATATCTCACTGATGCAATTATCGCTTTGCCTTTTTATGTGGTAGGCCTCTAAGGCAAGCCGCGCTTGCTCATTCTTGCTTTTGCCAAGAATCGACGTCCCATCAAGTTGTGCTTCACAATTGTTGCAAAAGTTTATATGCGCACCAAGGTGCGCTCCTCTATCTAAATGTTTGTTTACTTTTTGCGCATGTTCCCTGAGTCGCTGATTGACGCAATGCCCTATCTAGCCAAGCTATGTTTTATTACATGAGAGTGGAATGGTATAAACCACGCCAACAACGTGCGACACGTATGAAGTACCATGCCGAATTTGGCATCCTTCTCTGCTCTCTCCGCAAGTGCAGGAGCATAGCTTTAAAAGCTTGTTCCGCGCAGAAAACGCCAAAGGAACACTATGCCTGCAAGCAAGGTTCTTGAGTTGATCGATGACCTTATGTGTTTAACGGACCACGCAGGGAACATGTGCAAAAAGTAAACAAAAATGTAGATAGAGGAGTGCACCTTGTGCATATAAACCCTTGCAACAATTGTGAGACACGACTTGATGGGACGTCGATTCTTGGCAAAAGCAAGAATGAGCATGCACGGCTTGCCTTAGAGGCCTACTACCTAAAAAGGCAAGGTGATAATTGCATCAGTGACATACCTTTGTCCCTGTACCCATCCGAATTTGACTTCCTACATTTGCATATGTGATAATTTGGTAGATCTATGCAATGTAATCTGTGCGGTTGTGTGGCCTAGGGTTTACATATGCATCGACGACGAAGAAATAACGAAGTTGTCAGTTAGTGCCAGTGTTTGTCGTATCTGCCTTTTGTGGTCCGTCTTAGGTGTTTGCGCTCCAAGTTTAAGTTCAGAATTACGTACCAACTAAGCCCCAAATAAAGTTTTACTGTTAGTCAAGCAAGCGCAATATATAGTCTATGCAAAAGTGTGGAGTGTCAGTACAAAGTAACAGTTCAAACACATGGCTTTATAGTTACAGTTCAATATGAAACTAGACAAGATTTCTTAGCATTTCTTTTATTTACTAATTTTAATGTGTTAGGACGTGTAGAATACTAGTAACTGGCATGCTTACAATGTACAGCGTTCTTTTTTAAAGTCCAGACAATTGTTTTACTGGGGCAAAAATGTTCTTTCTTTTGGGCCCGAAAGTGAACATATATTTCTTACATTTGGTGTCTAATGAGTTTTCTTCACTGTCAGTGTGTGCCGCGTGCATTTTCTCTTTCAGCAAGTAGCAACTGCTCTCGAAGGCGTTTGCTGGCCTCGGAGGCACTGCTGATAACTAGCATTTTCGCTAGGACTACTGCATAAAAGCTTTGCAAAGGGTGATCAGCGAAAGGAAAAAAATGACGTCTGGTGACGGGTCCATTCACCATTGGACCACGTGTGCACGTGACTTGGTCGATTCAGCAGTGGCCCTGTGCTGTCGATTGGACCACGTGTGGCGAGCCCGCGGCGAATTGCTTCGTGGCAGTACACCGCGTCTATGCAGCAGCAGACAGAATACCGCAGGCCAAAGTGTCGGACGCCGGCGTTCGCTCCGAGCAGGTGCGACGCCTGCTCGGGTGGCAGCTCATGGACGGCCGAGTTCCCTTCAGCCTTGATTGCCGGCGTTCGACATTTCGGCCTGAGGTGTTCCGTCTGGTGCTGCGTAAGCGCGTGACCCGCGCCGCCATGCATTTCGCTACGTGCTTGCCACACCCAAACTAAAATGCCTTTAATTCCTTCACAAAACTCCCGTTGTACCTCCCAGTCAAATGGGGGTGAAGTGGGCGTATTACGGTACTCCCGCTGTGTGCCAAAATAATGCCCACGTCAATGGGAGTTTTATCGTACGCCCTTTCAATGGTAGCAAAAAGATGTACAAAAGGGCATGCGCTAGAGGACAAGCACAGAACGCCCATCTGGGTGTATTTTTGTTTACAGTGTAGCGGACAGTGTACCGCTCGTGTCCCCATCCATGGAAATCGTCATTATATCCACCTTGGTGTGTTTTTATCATGAGCTCATCTGATCATCTTAGGCTGCGATTTCTTCGGTGCTGTGGCTGCTGCCATTCCGTGCAGGCAGCCCCTCATACATATCACGAACACCAAGCTCTTTGATGCAGCTGATTCCTCGCCGCCCTACATTGTCACAGTGGCAGATTCTGTCCTTTCACCCGGCCATGGGCGTATTCTAACCGTTCGATTAAGAGACAATATCGACGGCGTTGCCGTCCTTTCCCCCATCAACGCTGTATTTTTCGGGAAATCGCCATCGGTTCTTGCCTAGTGCCTTTTTCATGGAGCTGGGCTTGTCTGACCGCTTACAATATGACACCAGATCCACTTCTGCTTCCGGAGTGGTCCACAGTTGTCATCCTTATTGACGCCATCCCAGTGTGTGTCGTTACTACTTTACCTGTTTCGTCCCCCCCCTCCACAGTGTACGCTTCAGATAGTGTACGAGTTCAGATATCAACTCAAAGCAGACTTACGCCTTACTGAACATCTCAAGGAGACGCGAAACTTGTTTTAACATTTGTTTGGATGGCCTGGGTTAAACAACGGTGGCTGCTCATTGCATCGAGACAGATGGATCCAGTGGTGTCATTTTCCGCCGGCATTACCGTGTATCCGGCTCTGAACGCATGATTATCGCAGACCAAGGAAAGCCAATTACATGCTCGCACGGAGCGTTATGCGGCCTTCAGCAAACTCTTGGTCTTCTGCAGTCATCCTAGTTATAAAGATGCACGGTTCGGTATGGTTTTGCGTCGATTACAGAGCTTGTTCAAGCTTGGGCAAGTTGGTGCGACATTCTTTTTAACATCGCAAAGGACGAGCCGAAGACGAGTGCACATACACAGCGATTTACAACTGAGTATGGCACATGGGAAAAGTACGTTGCGTTATTCTTGCAGGACAAGCTGAAACTCTTACCCATTGACGACCCTTTTCAGGGGACAATTTCTGACCAAGTAAACGAGTTCTTGCAGGAAAATCCAGAGAAAGGCTTGTCAGCCTGCTTTATCGATATAATATATTTGTTTTATTTTCTTCCGCAGAAGAAATTGCTAGACTGCGTAGAAAAATGAAGCGATTCCTAACGTGTGGTGGCATTCCAGAATTCTGCAGGCATCAGCAATGGCAACTTCCTGCAACTCCTTCCCTTTTACCCTAACTTTACGTTTAGTAACTGGAATTAATATTTTTGCATTAAAAAATGGCATGTGCATTGGGTCATGCATAGCTCCGATCTTAAGTAATATTTATCTCGCGCACCACGACAGCCTCCTCGACAAACAACTAGACGATAGCGTGGTTTGTGCGTTTAGATTTGTTCATGATTTTTTAGGTATTGTGACATGTGCAGTTGTGGACACTGAGGCCATGGTCTCGAAAGTTTTATCAGTTTCTTACACCTGTTTTGACCCGCTTGTCTTGACGCATGAAGTGCCTTCTTAAGGAAATTTGCGTTTTGTAGACCTTTCCATGCTGCTCGGCAATAACTATGTGTGCTAGCGATACTAGCCAAGATGCCAGAAGCCCCTCACGACTTCACATTCCAAGGTTGCATAGCACGGCATTGCAAAGTTATGTTTTCGAGATGCCGTAGTAAAATTATGCCATCATTTGATGCAAGATAGTTATCAAAATCACGTAGTGCGCCTCCAGGCAGCAGGCTACCCAACCGATCTTGTCATTGTATCAGGGAACCTGTTAACAGACATCGTAAATCCAGGCCACAGAGAAGCCACTGAAAGGCACAAGGAAGAAAAAAGAAAGGCTGCGGTTATCCCCTGCCTGCATCGCGTTTCACATAACCTCAAAACGGTGGGTTCTCGTGCCAATATGAATGTTGTTTTTTCCGAACCCCATAAACTCTCAAAACTCTGTCACATTGTAAATTCCAGCAAGGCAAGGAGGGCTGTGCCACGAAGCACCAAAAGCATTTTGTACCTTGTAGCAGCAATGTTGTGTACAGGTTATCGCTATCTTCTGGTAAGCACTACACGGGGCAAACTGATCGATTCCTTAACGGTGGTTTCAGGAGCATAACAACAACGTGAGCAACACCGCATCTGGTCATCTGGGTATTCATTGCAGAGACTGCACGTAAGAAAGAAAAAAGAATAAGGAAGAACCTTGTGATCCCATTTTCAGTAAGTGCAGTGTGTTGTCAGATAATAGCTCAAAATCGCTAGAGAGGTTATTCAGTCCCATGAAATCCACAAATTCAAGGACAAATGCGTGAGTGCCGCCTTAATCGCTCTGTCTGAAAAATAGCTGTTAGAAATAACTGCGTTTTCTTGAATATAGATAGGAAACATGTGCACAGCTGTTAATGCGTCACTATAGGCCTTTGCTCAGGTACTGACATTCCGGCCAATTTTGTGTATGTTTGTGTATTTTCGTTTGAGATTGGTTGCCAGCGTATTTGCGCAGTGGAAATCGCTTCAATAAAGCCAGTTTTACGTCAGCGCTGTTTAAGTGCACTCGTCTCGTTTTTGTCCTTTGAGGTGTTAAAAAAAGATTAAAGATAACTAAACAACATCACCCGTGAGGATGTCTCCAATTAACGATGTTTTGGATTCCTTCAAAGGTGCCGATTACTTTTCTAGCCTCGACTTGTGCTCTGGCTATCGGCAGATGCCGATGCATGAGCGCGACAAAGAGAAGACCGCGGTTCTAACTGCTGATGGTATTTTCCAATTGAATGTGATGCCTTTTGGGTTGTGCAATGTGCCAGGCGCATTTGAACAAATTATCAATACCGCGCTGCACGGCCTGAAATAAAGAACCTGCCTCTGTTACCTCAACCACATCGTCATCTTTTCGACTAGCTTTTTCGAGCACCTTGAACACTTGCATGACGTTCTCACGTGTCTTGCCAAGGCCGCTGTAGAGCTCAATACTAGGAAGTATCGATTTGTGCGCCGCAGAATCAAAGTATTAGGTCACGTCGTCAGCAAGCACGGTACTGAGCCCGATACCGAGAAAGTCACTGCTGTGCTGCATTTCCCAAAACCTACCGCACCTAAAGACCTTGGCAGCTTTCTCGGATAAGCGTCGTACTTCCGCCGTTTTGTTCGTGACTTCGCTACTATCGCAGCTCCTCTTCACCAGCTTCTGGCCACGACCACACCCTTTACATGGACGGATGTATCACATCAGCCCCAGTGCTTTTTCACTTTGATCCCACAGCCTCATCTCTCCTACACAGTCACGCAAGTGGGCATGGCATTGGAGCTGTCCTGCTATAGCGGAACCATGTGTCTGAAGAGCAACTCGTGGCCTACACGAGCGTACACTTTCTCCTACTGAGCGAAATTATACGATCACTGAACAAGAAAGTCTTGCCATCGTATGCTCCATACGAAAGTTTCACCCCAGTTTATATGGCCGCCATTTCATAATTGTGACTTACCGTCATAGTCTATGTTGGTTACCCTCTCTTAAGAATTTGTCCGCTCGCCTTACCCGTTCGGTGCTGCATCTACAGCAGTACGAATACACTGTAACATATAGGCCTGGAAGGAAACGCCAAGACCCTGACGCTTCGCCTCGCTGCTCGCTGTCGCCAAATGACCATCTATCACCTCCGTCTGTTCGGACCACCCACCCAACCTACCGAGACGATGGCTATCAGCCCGATACGTTCGTGACCTCGGTAGACATTGTTTCATAGGGGAACCTCGTCTCCCTCCAATGTGCGTATACATACTGCCGCACAATTATCGACCTGCTCAATGGTTTATCCGATCCTGTGAACAGCCGCTTAAAAGAACAACTTGCACATTTTTAACTACATTGTGGATCGTTATTAGGGCAAGTTTACTTCTATACCGGTCATGGTCGTCCCTCGTTCACTTCGTCTACAAGGTTTAGAAGCATTTCATTACGATGCCATGGTTGCCCACTTTGGATTTTACAAAACCCATCACTGCCTTAAGACTCGCTGTTTTTCGCCTGGCCTGTCCATTAGTGTTGCCATGTACGCCCCGTCGTATGCGTCATGCGAACACAGAAAGTGTTTCACATCTCTTCCCGCCGGACCTTTACAACCACTGCCGTGCCCGTCCATTCCCTTCGAATCCGTGGACATAGACTTATGCGGACCCCAACCGCTTACAGCTGCGGGTCACAGCTGGATTGTCTCCGCCATGGATCACCTCACTCGCTAGGCTGAGACAGCAGCTCTTCTTCCTGGCGCTGCCTCTGAAGTCGGCGAGTTGGTCTTGCACGCTATTGTTTGCACCACGGTGCACCTCGTGTTCTTCTGAGTGACCGTGGCAAGAAATTTCTTTCCCACGTCCTTGCTTAAATCCTGCAGGCCTCTAATACCATCCATAAGACTACATCAGCGTATCACCCTCAGAGTATTGGCCTCACCGAGCAGTTCCAACGAACACGATCCGACATGATATCCATGCATGTTAAACCCGACCGCAAAAACTGGGGCACGATACTTCCTTTATTCATGTTTGTTCATGTCACAGCTGTTGAACGAACTACAAACTACAGCCCCTATTTCTTAGTGTGCAGCCGTGCACCGTCTTTTGTTTTCGACACCACCTTTCTCTCTATGCTTTCCGTCCCATCCACATCTCTTCCAGAAAACTCAGCTGCTTCATCGCCCATTGCTGTGTACTTGCACGCACCAACATCGCGACCATACCGGACAAGAGTTAGGTCCATTGTGATGCGACGCGTCGCATGAAAATTCTGCTTTGCCGATCGCTTTCGTGAATGGGGGAAGTTAGCGTGAGCGCCAACTGTGTAGTTCACCATTCTCTTCACATGTATATACCCGTCGTCATAATCATTAGCATCGGTTCTTTAGATGGTACTGAGTGACTGGCCCGCACGGTTGCATTGCAATACAAAAGGTCTGTCTGCAGGCCAAGCGTTGTCTTAGAATATATATATATATATATATATATATATATATATATATATATATATATATATATATGCAAGCAGAAAGAGAAGCGGCGGGCTTGCTCCTCCCTTGCCCACAATCGTAAAAAGACTATGAGACTGCAAAGCACCGAACCGCCGAAAGGAAACTGTACCTTTTATTGCATGTATAGAAAAAAGGCCCCATCAGCTTTACTGTTACGTATTACAACACCTTAGTGGATCTAGAAGAGTCAGCCTCCTTGATAATTCGAGCCGCTGATTATACATACCAAGTAATAATTTTTTGCTATGCGTCCTGAACTACTTTAGTGCAGATTCCGTTGTCAGGAATGTTTGTAATATAACGGTCACTGCACACATCGTGACACATCTGGCCGGCAGGGAACCTTACCAGGCGATACCCTCTTCGACTCCCATATGTCCTTTCCTTTTCTTCGTTTGACTTATTTCAACCACAATAAAGTAATTCGCCAAACCTGCTCACTTTGCGCATATTCTATAAGATATTCGGTGATTATATTATACCTGAATAAAGCATAACCTCTAGAAAAAGTTTATAAAGGAACAATGACAACGGTTCTCCTTGGTTGATAGAGTAGAATAGAAAGGTATTCGTCTTATTAAAGGAATGATGCTCTTCCTCTTCATCATCATCATCATCATCATCATCATCATCATCATCAGCCTGATTACGCCCACTGCAAGGCAAAGGCATCACCCATACTTCTCCAACTACCCCGGTCATGTGCTAATTGTGGCCATGCTGACCCTACAAACTTCTTGATCTCATCCGCCCACCTAACTTTCTGCCGCCCCCTGCTACGCTTCACTTCCTTCGGAATCTAGTCCATAACCCTTAACGTACATCGGTTACCTTCCTCCTCATTACATGTCCTGCCCATGCCCATTTCTTTTTCTTGATTTCAATTATTTCATTAACTCGCGTTTGTTCCCTCACCCCATCTGCTCTTTTCTTATCCCTTAAAGTGACACCCATTACTCTTCTTTCCATAGCGCGTTGCGTCGTCCTCAATTTAAGTAGAACCCCTTTCGTACGCCTGCAGGTTTCTGCCCCGTACGTGAGTACTGGTAAGACACAGGCGTTATACACTTTTCTCTTGAGGGATACTGCCAACCTGCTGGTCATGATCTGAGAATGCCTGCCAAACGCATCCAGCCGATTCTTATTCTTCTGATTATTTCAGTCCCATGATGCCGATCCGCGGTCACTACCTGCCCTAAGAAGATGTATTCCCTTAGCACTTCCAGTGCCTCGCTACCTATCGTAAACTACTGTTCTCTTCCGAGACTGTTAAACATTGTTACAAATAGGCTAATTAAGTAGATTTTGTTATTTCGCTGTTTACTACCGTGCGGAACAAGGCTGTTAGGCAGCGCATCTGTGACGGCAGTATCGGTTACTATAAATATAGGCCGATATGTCAATCTGTCTTTTCTCAAGCGGCATCAGCACATACATCGAAGGCGACTCTCATCATCTCACCATCAGCTGGAGGGCTCTGGTGAGGCCGCTTCTCCGACCGCCGGGGAAGAAAACGAGGGCTGACCTTTCTGTGCGATATACCGTAGTACCTAAGAGGTGTCCCCAACGTGCCAGACAGCAAGTCCATCTAAAAGAGCTGTACATGTTAGACTGGCGCTGAACGAGCTTCGCACTTCGTTGACCGCAAGCACGTGTTTTTGGCATTGCCGCCAATGTGTGGACTGGGCCTTTGACTGGTAAAACGATCGAGCAAGCTCAAGAAAGCAGATGAAGAAGACGCACCATTTTGCTCATGTATAGTTTATTTAACGCACAACAAATAAAAAAGAAAGAGCGAGCAAGCACGTTGCAGTTAGATGTGTTTACAGAGCACCGAGCAGCTACGATTGAATGTCACAACAAAGCGCAGTATTGTGAAATCATTTCAGCTGACGCTCTCTTTTCTTGAATATACAACAAATGCTGGGAGTATTATTAACATGTCAAAAGATACATTCGCAAGTTTCCGTAGTATTCTCTGAAATACAACACACAACATGAGAAAAGATGTGCTACAATCCTCATTATTTGAGGGTAAGAAGCACAATTCTTGCTATTATATACTGAACATACCACAAATATTTTCCAGTATTGTTCACCACAAGCCCACACAATATAAATGTAGCCGATACTTAAGCCTTTTGAGTGAAGCGCGTCCACCAACAATAGCACTTCATAAAGGAAGGTCATCAGGAAATGCAATGTAGGAGAGAGATTGTGGCATCGTGTCATCAAAGGGTAACATTACATAAAAGACACTCGACGAGCACCATTTCAAGGCATCAAAAAGCAGCTCAGATTATTTAAAGATATGCACTCAGAAACAATCGCAAAAGAATTAAGAATACTTTGAACCAGAACGTGAAGCTACCACCCTTTACTACAATGCGTCAAAAATTTCATAGGTGTGTATCCACGATTTGACAAGTATTTCAAAGTGAGAAACACACAACACAACAACGCATTGCTGGTGCTTTTTTTTTAATATCATATAACCAATAATTCATTAGAATTATCACGGTATTGTATTCTTGCTTTCACTGAAGCCGTGCATATCCTTCCAAGCATACGCGAACGTTGAGGAATATGGGCCAAAACGTCGGCTAATCAATTTCAAATTGTCAACGCGTATGTTACGAAGCCTGTGACACATTCACGAACAAGAGCACCAGCTTCAGCTATGCCATAAACCATGGCATATGTAAAAATAGAACATGCTTACTCCCAAGCCTTCGTCCTGCCCCGTGGGCTAGGGGATCAGGGCAGCTCAAGCTGCAGCTTTCACTTGCCCTCCCTGTAACTTCTTTCTGTTGCGTATTTTAATTTCCGAGAAGCATGAGCACTGCCGTTCTATGCGACCATCGGTGCCATATTTGTCGCTATCGTTTTCACTTGTCTGGCTTCGCATTCGGGAACAATGATCGCCGAGAAATATCTCCGTTCATGCGATTGCTCCAATCAGCTACTGGAGTGACACTCACTAACCGCTGACAACGCCACACGCAGCACATACGCAGACAAATTAAGTAGCCAGCAGTGGCAGTGTCTACATGGGCTACAACCACTAAGCCTCGCAATTTCAACTGTATTGCCCTTACACAGCCTGGTGAGCAGAGGAATGAATCTTCAGGAGCACCATGTGCAATTTAATATTTTCAAGAGCACCGTTCGGTTTGAAGCTCCTGATATGACTATCACTCTCTGCAATGGCATACCGGAACGCAGATTCGCATACGCTCATGGAACATCGTGGAAAAGAGATTTTCTTCAAGCATCGGTAGAAAGCAAACGCAGATGCAGGCGCGCATATGCCGTAAGTTTGAATACCTTGCCATTTTCCGGCATCCCTGTGGCACGACGTCAGCACACTTGAAGAAAAGCTTGAGACTATACTTGTTAGTGTTTCATGGCAATGTTTGAGCATATTTGGGTGTCACACTGCACCTGCCGTACCGTCTCGCGGCAAGCAGTGTTTACCCATACCTTTTCCTCATAAAATTTTACGCTGTCGATATACGTGATTATCTGTTCCACAACAGACGAATTTTGTATTTGCTATCCGGTGTCATATTTGTAGTCATGCTATGTCTTATGTCGAACTGAAGACTGCACTTTCTTTTTTATATTTCTACTCGTGCTCCTGTGAAAACGCAGTGACCGTTAAGGTTATTATGAGATACATACAGCAGTATGCTTGTAAATCATTTGTGAGGGAGCTGTACTAACTGGGCTGCATGAGACAAACATCGCCGAAAATTTATCTAACACGAATCACCGCAACCCACAAACCTATTGTGTTGCCAGCGGCAGGTGCGTTAACAACCTTGAATGCACAAAGCCCTCCTGAAAAATTTAGGCGCTCATTTTTGATAGGAGAAAAATGCTATTGAGACAATATTTCCAAAACGATTGTATTTCCCTTTGCGCCCATTAAAAAAAAATTGCAGGGCAGGAAGCTTATTGTCTTTCGTAGCCTGCAAGTATAAATTTCCTTCAGGTACATTTGCAAATTTTCAGGATGCGACTAATGCGTGTAAATCTCCCAAATGATTCCGAGCTCTGAGAACAAGTCATTACGTCATGTTTAACATTTCCTTTCATTCAAATCTTCCCCTACAGAGAAATGAAGAATCAATGCCAATACCTCTCTTCGTGCAAAAGCAGCTCAAAACTTGGAGGCCTTTCTGAAATCCAAAGTTTGGTGTTGTGTCCAATGATCCAAGTGCAGTATTAGCTGATAGCTAGGAGAAATTTCATGTGCATATGCTACAAGGACTGTCTCCCGCAGTCACATCGCAAATAACGATTAGCTAAGGCACAGCACTCATCTCCTTCTTAAAGGCAGAAAATTTTATTCACTGTGGACTCTAAACGGAGATGTGCTATTACCTCCTTTGGATACCGTCTGCTTCTTCGCATCCTGTGTTTCACTTCTGAAAGCCAGATTCCTCTAAATTACGTCACCACTACCCTCTTTTATACGTCAGCCATGGAGATTCTCGCTGGCGCTGGAAATATTCCACTGGTGCATTCTGCTACTGCAACGTTGTTTTTTTCCGTAGCATCAATGGGTAGCTGAAAGGCGCAATTTCTCCTCTCGCCACTATGTACATACGGTGCTGAAATTTTTACGGTACTACAGAGTTTTTGGGTTTTTTTTTGGTTTTGTCGATACAAAATCCTATCGACACACTATCGCATTTCCCCGACGGGTACTCTTGGCGGTCTTCTGAACGACTAGGGATGAGTGAACCCTTGGCAGCTGCCATTGTAAAACAGCTTTCCTGGGGGTTTCACATTAACAAACGGCGTAACAAGAACAGCGCTAATATCTTTCATTCACAAACACGACAGCGGATTCCAGCAACCTAATCGAAATGCCATTTCTCAAGCTATTATTACGCCATCAGAAAAAGAGCATTTTTAAAACGGCTTCAGATCCAAATCAAGCAATATATAGTGTATTTATTCCTACAAAATTATGGTATATTGAGGAACATGTTTTCGTAACTTTGTTGGCTAATATGACTAATCGCAGAAGAACAATTTTATCTAAGCGACTCGTTTTTTGTCCAACTACAAAGAATCTAGCGCTACACCTCCATTGAATTTCCATAACAGAGCATCTCCGAGACTCATTTCGGCTATATATACTATGCAAACGGATGTAACCAACTTGATCAGATCATGAAAACTGAACTAATTGGCCGGTTATGACTCGTTCAAAGCACAATGGTTGAGAAGAAAATAAGACGATGGCAGTAGCGTAAAAAATACCGAAAGGAATACACCGCAAAAAAAATTAGTTAGAAATGAATTCCCAGAGCGAATTCAACTGTAAAGGCAGACTATTATAATGCCAACTTCTCGTGGTCGAAATAAATAAAATATTTGTGGCGTAATCTCCACGAGTGTTTAAATCTCGGAGCAGCAGACTCGATGTTTTTATAGTAATGGAATAAAATATAGTAAAACTTCATGCCTTAGATGCCTAATTATTCTTGCCTTATATTTACTTGCCATGAAAGCGCGAAACACAAAGCTGCCAAATATTCATCACGGGACAGTTATTCGCGCCCTTATTGACTCAGATTTATTAGCGTAACGACAAAACAGGACCATTACTTCAATTTCGAAGAAATACGTATATTCAAATTAGGCGGGTAAATTTTTATAGGACACCATTGTGTCGAACGCATCCAATCAGGAATAGCTAGGAAAAAGGGCAAACATAAGAAAAGATGTAAATCATACGAAATGGTTAACTGTGAAATTGCTTGAGAGATGAAAAATAATAATTCAGAAGACCCTCTTTTTAGGCATATAAACCAGGCTTATGTACACAATATATCAACCTGTCTCAATTTCAGTAGGAATGCAAAACGCAGTTGTTTTCTCATATTGGCTAGCGTAGCTAATTTACATCAGGATATAGTTTAAATAAAGACCCAACTAGACTAGTCCATCAAGAATTAGAAAAGATGTCCCAAGATACCATTTCGCGACACCTTATAACATCCGACCAAATTTCTGCATAGCAAACCTTATATGGAATTTTAAGAAATAACCAAGGATCGTTCGCCATAATGAGTTTCCTTGCTCTTGAATTTGATTGCATAGCACGTTTGGATAGAGTGATAAGTGCCGCATGCTACTTGATTTCCAAGCATAAATAATTTTTTGAAACTAATATAGGTTGCCCAATCTTTATACTTTCATGATGCTAGCCGGACGCTAAAACAGCGATTGAAAATCAGTTTTTCTACTCACCTAAATGCAGACACAGATGAAGTATAGCCGTCATCGCGCTAGGCAGTTGCGCTGGAAGGCTCCAAATTTCGGTATATCTGACATAAGAAAGTTGAAATCTTAAGCAGTTATATATGTTTCTCGGCGCCCGGACTCACTACCACAAGGTAATCTACAATTACAGGTAGTACCATGGGCAAAGAGTTGCTTGTCCTCTTGTTACAACAGAGCGAGATTCCCTTTGCCGCCGAAATGCGCAAGGGCAATGGACGATCTATGCGCTAAGATCGGAGTTTTTCCGTAGCGCGTGTTCATCAATGTAGACCGTCTTTATGGATCTCTGCACGTAGGCTTTTTTTTCCGTGAATGACAATCTCAAGTACACAAACAACTACTGGGAGGGCCAACAACACCATGAACACACCGAAAAAGGAGGCAAGCTCTTCGAGTTGGAGTGCACTCATTTCGACCAAACGTTGCTCCCGGTAATTCAGCAAGACGCCCTGTTTCAAGTACGATTCCGGTGGACGGAGCAGCCCAGTTTCGGTGATCCTTCTTACCAAGTCACGGTACGCGGCTCGGTGTGGGTAGTTCTTGCGAACAGCGTTGGTCAA
Organism: Dermacentor andersoni; assembly: GCF_023375885.2. NCBI lineage: Eukaryota > Metazoa > Arthropoda > Arachnida > Ixodida > Ixodidae > Dermacentor > Dermacentor andersoni. Next base: position 60,773,716 of record NC_092823.1, on the reverse strand, counting down.
AAAGGCAGGATTGATGCGCTCCTGAGATTCTACGAGACTTCGCTTGTAAGGATTGTGGAACCACGGCGGCAATGAGACAGCCAAGCAGACGCGGTCTTCTCTGAGTGCGCACTTGAGACAACCTGCCCACGAACGTTGCACGAGCTTCTGGCGGGCCTCGTGTGCCTGAAATGCCAAGCGAAGCTTTTCCCTTAAGATGCTGGTGGAAAAGTCCCCCGCTAAGCTCTGGTGAAGGAACGAATCTTTGACTGCACAGGGGGCCACGCGCTTCTCGTCTAGCGCACGTTCGAGCTCCGCCAAAGTGTCGAGATGGTCGGGAAATTCACGCAAGGTTACACGAGATGTGATCTCACCTCGAAAGTAGTTCGAAAACGGAAGCATGCCCAAAAGCCACAGGCTGCATACAAAGCCGCACAAGCCAGTCCGGCGGCCTATCTTGGGCATCGAATAAGACGTGGAGTAGAAAGCTGCCAGGAGGAACGTAAACGAATGAAGTGCTGAAATCATGCGCCAGGATCTCATACGTTCTATGTCAGCAACCACTAAAAACAGAAAAGTGAACATGAGGGTCACAGCAACGAGGGCGAGAGAAAACTTGGCCTCTTGCAAGAGCTTGTAGAAAGACAACAACACGGGGCCGTTGCGCTTTGCGTAAAAGCTTTCGTACCAGTACATTATGAGCCCTGGGACATAGGTATCTTTAACACCTGTCTCGGTACCGACGGCTATATTTCGGTGAACGTCAACACGTGCAAAGAACATGTCTCTAATGAGGTGAGATGAACTGTTGTAGAAGGTCTGAACTACGGTAACATTATAAAACTTCAACCCATCAAATATGACATCAGTCTGCCAAGAGTTACAGTTGGGTTTGTTGTCTGCGGGCCTGAAATGCGGTATATCGATGCACGCGGCCCGGATAACATTGTTTCTCAGCTGTGAATGTTTGCCAACTATTTGCTTGCTTTCCTGCTCATCGCAGCCCCTGGAGAAGAGCGTCGGAAAAACCATTGTTGACAAGTTTGAACTATGTTTCCAGTTACTTGAATCGCAGCTGAAATTCTTGAAGGATGTCTGAGAAACGTAGCTACTAAGCATGTTCTTTGATTCCTCGTTCGTCTCCATCAGAATCCAATCGACGAGGTAAACTACAAGCCCGGATTCAAAGGTTCGCTCTAGACGCTTTGACGCTGATTTACCGAGAATTCTTACTAAGACATTGGTCTTGATACCGCTTCGCATGGCAACAACAACAAGACTTCGCAACTTCATGACCTCCGTCAGTTTCCATGTAGTCAACGCCCATGGTAGTCTTTTTAAATAAAAATGGTCTATTGAATGCCAGTGCGACTCACAAGTGGCTAGCACAACTCTGTCGTTTGACATTATTTGGGAACGCAAGACACTTGCGACGTGGATAGCCGTTTTTTCTTGTAAAGTCACGTTCGCATTAGAAGCTATAAGTGCTTGTATTGTAATAGTAAATAGCACTGCTATTACTGGAAAATATTGGCTGTACCTTGCCATGAGTTTATGCAGTTTGGTACTCAACTTTTTTCACAATGAGCTATGCGAAAGCAGGCACTGTGTAGGAAAGAAAAATTACGCCATTCTGCAGCTTGGTAAAAGCTTTAAATCAATTTTATAAACATGCTTGCACTTTAAGCAAACATAAACATAGGGCAGTCTTATTGAGAACACAGTGTATAGTTTGCTTGCTGGTAAAGTGCTTCTATCTTGCCTCAAGTTTACAACAGCGTTTAAGAAACTATATTATTCCGAACACGTTGACTGCACTACCCGCCGGTTTATAAACCAACTAATACGTGCACTGACTGCGATTATATGTCGCTGAAAAGTGGCCAAGGTGCTAAATGTATCCTTGTAGGCTATTAACGTTGATTGCTTTACGTAAGTTAGTCTGTCGCAAGCGTGTACCTATATGACAGTACACTCACAATTCTAACCTCTTGGACTTAGCACAAATGGTCAATACGCTCATAACAAGCATTTTACAGCAACGCCAAAAAGCATGCCTTCAAAGCCCGCGATATTCAGTTTTTCAATTCTCAGATAGCATGCGTATTCCCAATGGAGGGCTGTCCGTGAAGTCTTGGTGTCTCACACAGCGAAGCGCTTACGTTGGATGACACGGAATCATCAGGACCTGTCCAGCACATTACAATTTGATGTCTTCTTCGGACTTGCCAGACGCAAGTAGCAAGTCCGTCTACTGTTTGTTTCACTGTTTTTAGGGCAAGTGCATTCCACTGTAATTTTGTCACTTAAAATATTGCTGTTGTTGCTGCCTTCTTCACAAACGCAACCAAGTCGGGAAACTTCGGGGCCTAATGTCGTCAATGTTTTATGATACAATGGAGGGCATTGCAAGCTTCAGCATCGCGAACTATTATTCCCATGGTGATTCGTCGCGGAAAGGAAACAATTGTGAGGGCAGTATTGATTTTGTTTTGTTTCCCGAGCAGACAACAGCGTTGTCTTGAACAAGATTTCTATGAATCTCGCACAATGTCGTTATGGTGACCCTAACCAGGAAGCGTTGCCATCACGGAAACTCGTAACGCGCAACTTTTATATATATATATATATATATATATATATATATATATATATATATATATATATAACCCAGTAGCCCCATTTCGCCGTATCCGTTCAGCGACTGCGGCACAGCGTGCTCACTATGCGTGGAAATTATGCTGAAAGCTCGAGGGAGCTGACACCAAACAACAGCAATCTACTTGTGCTGCCTAGCGCACATGTGGAAGCAGATGCACAAGACTATTCCAACTTTGATAACGTTGTATAGCGCTATTGTCGAATTAGTTTGTAAGCGTGCAATGAAAAGCAGTACTTTGAAATACTTGGTATAATGGCGGCGTTTTATTTTTATACTATGACAGAAAGTGGCACGCCATGTAGCAGTTGCATAGGTGGCGGTAAAAGGTAGATAGTGAAAGTTTCAGGGTGAAAGAAAGAACTACGGAGATGTATATTAAAAATGCCACAGTGAAAGCGTCGTATCGCGTACCTGATCAAATCAAGCAGTCTGGCTGACTGTGTGTCACTGCGCCATTTCAATGAGGATGCAAATAAATCATCATCGTCGTTAGCATCGTCTCGTGCTACTTGTCACGCGACCTGACATGCGCGCCACGTAGCGTCGCTGCGCGCTGAATTCGCATTGCTGCTGCGTGCATTGCTGATCGACCTTTTTTAAGTCAAGCAGGCCCACTGACCATTTGTCATCGCCTCGTTTCAAGTGCGGTGCCAATAAATCATCATCATCATCATCAACAGCACTGTATTGTACCACCTGTCAAATGATGTGGCATATGGGGCGCGCAGTCTCGACACCTCTAATTAATCTTCGGTACACTTATGGCGTCTCGTCGCAGGTTATGAACCGCTGCTCAAGTAGCAGATCGCAGATGTACGCGTGCTGCTGCAACCAGGCAACGTTGGGTTCAGCGGACCGTTGCGCAGAGAGCAGCACAAGACGCAGCTCGCCATCGATGGGGGATGGAAAGTTCAGTTCGTTCTCGTGAAAACCACGTAACAGACATCGCCACGAAGACCCATCCAGTGCGTGGATATAGCCGCTCCTCCATCGTACGCGGCGACTGTGCTGTGTGTGTCGCGCAAGCCTGCGACTGTTTATGTGTACTCCGAGAAACTTTTTGCCGTCGTGGTCGCCGTCGGTGTCACCGTGAGGTTCTGTAGATCTTTAGGTTCATGAATGCGTTATGTCACGCCGTGAACGAGAAGAAAGCAAACCGAGTGCCCCGATTGTATATAATAGTATCATAAGAAGGGAAAAAATACATCAATGATGATATACAGGAAAATACTTGTACCTAATAAGTGAAATAAAGGAATGATAACTTAATGAAAATGTAAATGGATGAGAAAAAGTCGCAGTTTGACCCGAAACGCGAAGCACCGATTGCAATACAAACTAGTAGATAGCTATACCAAGGTTGTAGTTTAATCTGCCGTATAAACTTGTAAACATTTGCTTACTGACAAAATTAACAAGCACGGTGATCCGCGCGCACAACCAAAGATGGAGGCATCTCGCTCGATCGCCGCGGTACCTCGCTGCGAAAACGCTGGAGCGAGGAATCGCGGCATTAGAAACGAGCGAAATGACGTTCGTGAATATCTCGCTACAGCGCCAAAGAAACGTCGAAAACACAGCGCATACGAGGCCACCGGCACTACGCACACTCTGCAAACGTCGCAGAGCGCCTTGAAGATGAGGTCTTCGCTTGCGCGCACTTCGGCAACGTCTCAGATCGCTTTCAGGATACGGCTCCGTACAGCCGCGCGCCATAAGTAGCAGCCGCCGGTGAAGAACGCCTCCCTCACTCGCCTAACACCCGTGTCTCGAGTGTGACGGAAGCGGGGGAGCTTCCGCCCCGCGTTCCTCGCTCGCTCACGCAAGATTGATCCCCGTTCTCCGGCTCAGCCTCGCAAGCTGTCACTCCCACATACGACCATGCTGCGGCCGGCGATGGTTCTATCGCCGTGGGATTTGACACGGCATCTCGCGGCTACGCCGACGCCGACGGCCACTCCGAAGGCGGAAATGCGTCCGGCAAATGCATATAATTGCTGTCGCAATAAAACAACTTGCCGCAGGTGGGGAACGATCCCACCTGTTCCTATTGTGCCTGCAATACTATTGCCAATACAGTTACCGCGGCGCCGTTTTTCCATCCACTTTCTGGAGCATTTATGTTTTTAATAATAGAACGAAACCTGGGAGTGTCAGTCAGCGCCACCACTCAGACACCTAGACGGCGGATGTCGAACATCCTTTCTGCCGGATGCGTCACGAGTACGGGATCTGTGTTATGTGACGTGTGGTAGATCGGGGTTATGTAGCCACACAATTCAATCACTAAAGTTTCTCGTACAACGTATTAGATTGCTGACATAAATATTCCTCAGAATTTGGAATATGGCAGCCCATAAGCCAATCTAATGGAACAAAAGTTGGCAGTGGCTTAGCTCGGCTATGCCAGGATATACGTAGCGAAAGCTAAGGCATAGCATGGTTAGCCTTGGATAATCTTGATTGCAAGTCGAAGTTAGTTTGGTTGTCTAGCTATGTTGCACCGTTGAGCCAGTCGTTCGGCGCACTATTCGTCTGTTTCCTGGGCGATTCGTTTCCTCTTCATCTCGTTCCGATGTCGATTCCAGGCCTCCTCCTGCTTACAAGAATTGTCATCGTCCATACTGCCGCCTCAACTGTGCTTGCGGCGCACGCGAGCTCTCCTTTTCAATCCTCCTACATGTTATCAGGCATCCGACGCAGCTGGCTAAGCAAGCGAAGCGAGCGCAACGACGAGGAACGCGTCGTGACGTCATCTGCCTGCTTGGAGCATGGCCACGGCGAAATCGCAAGTTCGCGGCCAGTAAAGCTTTCGCTTTAAAGCACCGACAACGCATACCTAGCAGGCTTTCACTCTAGCACGCTTTACTGGCACATATAGCCTATTGGGCGCGGCGACGGTGTTATCGCGCTTGTACTTTATATAGAACATCATGCGCACATTAGTGGCGGGAGCGCTAGATGGCGCCGAGTGTTCCTAGGGTGATACGGTGATGTTTGTGCCGGATGGACGTGTTTTGGCAGAACTCCGTGGCGGCGACGAAAATATGCAGTTTTTTGTGCCTGCCTTGAGCTTGCTTCTCTTTTTGATGTGCTGATTCTTTTAGCCTTGAAGTAGTAATTGGCTAGCTTTTTTTCTTCTTTTTTTCATTTTTCCGTCTATATGGGTGTGCTGCGTGTATATTTGGTATAGTCAGTGTCCTTTCACGCCACGTGTTTCAACACGTGCAACCGTGTGGGACGTTAAATCTTTGTAACCTTTAAATAGAAGCTTGGAGATGGCAAAACTTGTAAGTGGAAGTGCGTGGCTGTGTCTTTGAACACGTGGGAACACGCGTCATACATCAAGTCTGTGCGGCATTTAGTAGCTAACGACGTAACAAAAATCTGCGGCATTCCTTACCTCTCTCAAGCGTTTAACGAGCAACTAAAGCGAACGCAAAATGAATACGAAACAAAGCAATTTGCGAGCTCGTCTTTCTTATTTCTTTATTCTCGGGCCCCAAACGCGGCCTTTCCTTTCCAACGAGCTCGAGGGAATCACGCATACCGGCTTTCCGTACGATGCAGTGTCGAATAAGGCCGGGCGCACCTCGTAGCTGCTACTTTAGGACAGGAGACGGCAACTACTAGGAGAGGGGACATTCATAGACCCGCGCGCGCGCTGTCCCAGTATTTGCTAGGCAGACACCTTTCTCTGCACCTGCGAGTGACTGGCTGTTGTAATAGCCTACAGGTCGCTTCCATTTGTCCCACTGCCTACAATGCTCTCTCCGCGATGAAGTTAGGCGACGGTTACTGCGCCTGAATCCTCGCGGAACTCTCCTTTTTGCGTCTTGCGTCACGTCGACCTTCGATCTCAGCAGACGCCTAAGCTTGGGCTTTTCACCCTCTCGGTCACCGTCACCACCTCGGCTTTTTCACCGTCTCCGGCTTGATGCGAAACTTCGCGCATTTATTGTGTCCTCTTGGCGTTTGACACTTTTGACTCTAGACGCATCGACCTCAACCACTTCCGGCTTTCTGATCTTGTTTCTACGCCTTGTTTCTCTTTCGCATCATTCGCACACGCAGTTCAAGTTTCGTTATCGTCCCGGGTTTCTCAAATCTGCTCTCATCTGTTCGAAAATAAATAGGCGACTTTCTCTGGCAGCCCGGCTCAAATTGCCGCCTCCATGCGCACTTGGCATAAAGGGCACTCCGTTTTTTGTGCGGGACAACCGCCGCTGTCTACGGCAACTGCGTTTCCGTCGATTCCCGCGACTAACATTTTTGACTCGTCACTGCGCACAGCTTACTCGGGAATCGTTCCTTGGTCCTCTGGCCACTGCTGAATTAGCGATACGCCGATCAGTCTCTGAGTCTCCTCCCAAGCTTTTGCCCTAAACGCTTCCATATTTGATAAGGATTCTGCTCACTCCGTCAGCGTTTGCTACAACGCAATTGAAAAGCAACAGCCGAATTCCTCTGGCGAGTTGACTGCAATTGCCTCGTACGTATACACAAGGCCTAAAAGATCCTTCCTTTCTAAAACGGGAAAGCTGCCGCTATACTCGCTTTGTGCGTGCTTACCATGCATCGGGCCTTTTTCAAAGCTTTCAAATCTAGCCATTTCAATGCCAGCATTAACTTCGACTGGCTCGGCTTCTTCTCTCTCACTTTGGCCTTCGTAGCGGGCCTGAGATGCTACACTAAAGAGTCTGAACAAATCCTTAGCCCTGTCGTAGTCTCGCGCTTTCTCATCGGACAGAGAAAGAGAATTTTGTGACAGGAAAGACAGAGAGGTCGACCTGAGCTAGCGCGCTCTAGTCTGCTACTCTGCACTGGGGAAGAGGGAAGGGGAGTGAAAGTCCTGGTATGGATGATGATGATGATAAGAGAAGCGGCGAAACTCGTGGGGGGAAACAAAACAGGAGCAGCGTTCTTAATAGCTCGGTCCATAAGTCCTGGCTGACACCCTCTTTCCCACAAACTCTTTAAAAACGGGCGAGAAAATTAAACATATGTTCCTCCGTCCTGAAAGTGTGGACGCGCTATCTGCCACACTGTAAAAACGTTTCGTCATTATACGGATGACTTCCGTCACTATACGCAGGACTTGCACGTAAGAATACGGAAAGTATGATGTTTTTCAAAAATATGGCAAAAGCTTCCGTTAATATATGGAAAGTTCTCCCTGTTTTAAGCTGTACGGACATTTCACTGTGATAATACAGTGGCTACACTTTTCTGCACAAAACAGGCAGAATCCCGTATTTTTGTTATGCGAAGATTCGTATTTTTGCGGTGAAAACTATACACGCTGCAAGTCTGAATGGGCGTTTGTACTCACAAAGTTTCATCTCACAATAGTTTATTGAACACGCAAACTGTACGCATTATGAAGATGCGCACGAAATGTGAGAGCTAGCCCTCTACCAAAAGCTGCAATAACAGGTCGTATAAATATATATACGCATCCCCTATTTTGGTCGCAGTTTGCCGCGCATAGGGGCTTTGTATAACGCTGATCTATGTGCAAATATATGCGTGTGTTCGGAATGTTCTCAAATTAAGCGCTTTGCAGTTAATAGTACAGCATGTATGTTTAAGTGAATGAATAGCCGTGGGCATAAGTGCCAATGCAAACAAACTTGCGGCACTCTGGTGCTGGAGCACTGGGAATTATATTGGTGTTCTACACTAAAAATTGTGGGCACTATAATAGCATTGAAACGAAGGGAGGGGTATAACGACCGTAACTGCGTCTACATTTAGCAACAAATGGTCGCGAAGGGAACTGGCGGCCTGTAGATCCAAGTACAGCGGTAGGATGGAATTTTTAAATGCGGGAAGCAATTAGCCCAAGAGTGAAAGCGCTTTGCTGAACTATAATTTAGTTGGTTTAACACATTCTCAGAATATCTCCAAAATATCTCGTATCTGTCAATAACTGTCTATTCATTGACACAAAAGGATTACGCATAATCTTCACTGTTCAGGCGTTGTCAATCCTTGCAACAAGATTTAATCGCAAACATTTAACGCTTTATCTTGAAAAAAGACCGGTGAGCGCGCACGTTCTTATACGCAGAATAAGGATCGGGAACATGCAGGTACCGACATGTGTGCAAACTACGGGAAGGTGACTCAAGATAAAGGAACTAGTGCCGTGTTGTTACTGTGTGTAATATCCAGCTTTTCTGGACACGTTCTAACTAAAGCCCCAGGCGGCCCCGGCACGAAGTTAGCGCGTTTTCAGTGAAACGAGAGGGTTTTTCGTGAATAACGAAAGCTGCAGGTCGATTATGGAAAAAGGCAGGTGACAGACATCTTCTGGAAGACAATCCACACGAACGAAATGCAGTGATCACGCTGTTGCAAGCAAGAGTTTTGCTCTCAGAGCGGTTAAAGATTCAGCAACAGAAGCCTACGGCCAATAGAAGCCAATAGAAGCTTTGCAGAAACTTCAGCGTTTCCCTTTCTACTAACGTCGAGGTCAGAGGGGATGCAGACAGAACTGTAGAGAGGAGAAGAGAAGAAAGAGAAAGAGGAGAAGATGCAGTTCCCATATAAGAGACGGGAGAGGTGACGTGAGAAGGCAATGAAACCCCAGTGCTATATGACAGCGATTGCGGAGAAAAGGTACAAGCTTAAGTTCAAAGTACGGTACGTTACGTCGCTGCTATTTCTGAAAAATAAACGCCATGCAAATATGTCAAGCAGGCAACTTACGCAAGGCGTGCAGAAGCAGAGCCGCATTAATTAAAGCACACCGCAGGGCCCCGGAGACACTACGGAAGTGGTCGACCGTCAAATCAACACTTCTGCACCCGCCGCGTTAGCTTTCCGGCAATGGCACTGCTAGAGATCGTGGATTTGATCCCAATTGTGGCAGCTGCATGTCGACGGAGGCGAAATAGAAAATGCACGTGCACTAAGATTTTCGGACACGTTAAATAACATCACGGTGTCCAAATTAATGCGGAGTCCGCCACTACGGCATGCATCATAATCCGAGTGTGGTTTTGGCACGTACAGCCCCATAATCCCATTGAAATTTAATACTTCTGGCAAAATGCGATGTGCCATGTGAGGAAATGACAACGCTCAACCCTCTCAGAGGCTATAAAATATGGCGCACAACAACGCCTCAAGCAAATACCTCTCCCTGTGTGTTCTGGGTACTACGCAGACAGACAGCTGTGAGAGAGAAGTAGTTTTTGTGGGAAAGGAGGAAAGACTCCCACTATCTTCTGCAACCCGTGCGGGAGCACGGCCGAGCGACAGCAGGGTGGGGGAGATGGAATTAAAAGAAAAGAGAGGCTAGGAGGGAGAAAGGTAGAGGTTCGTCCCAGCAGCATGAGAGTAGCCCGGCCGGGAGGGCCCAGTGGGTTCGACCGGAGGAGTAGGCTGGATGTAGACCGTATAGGAGGTGGCCCAGTAGAAGTGAGGTAGTGGCGGATCAGGAAGCCCGACGTGCACACAAAGTAACGTTTAACATCAACTCCCCACTCTCGTGTTAGTCTAAACGTTGAAGAAATTAACCTTTAGCCGTCGACATCACCGCTAATTATCGTCAATCAAGGCATCCAGCATGGAAAGCTTCGCTTACGTCGATTCCCACAGTGCGTGGGATCTGCATAATTTTTTGGCCCAGCATGCTAAACTATTTGTTCCATGTGCTTTATTCATTACCCGTTCAATGCAGGCACTAACTAGCCCAAATTAGGGCTGTACTAGAGCTTATTGACGCATCGCCGTGCACTGCTTTGCACTGCATTGCAACACTGGGGTGTGTTATCCCTAGTAGCAAACCGTCTGGTCGGCGTCCCTGGCTTTCTTCTTCTCACACTCTCCATCTCTTTTTATGAAATGCACTACCTTGTGGGAGAGAAGGAGTTCTCTTCTTTCAGAATTCGATTATTTGTCAAGCAATTATTTTACTGTTTCAGCAACTAGACTGGAAATGCGAAAGCGAAACCGATTCTGTTTTCTTCTCCGTGCTCACTGAGTGCGGCCCCAGGGGGCAGCGCGCGCTGCGCTTCCGATCTAAGGAGCGGTAGACAAAGCTGCGCATGTGTAGTCAGCCGGATTCTAACGTTTCATGCTGTAAAAATGGTTAGTTTGCCGGAAATACGTCTTGAGTTGTACTCAAGAGTGGAGCAAAGCCCTAGGGAAGAGAGATTAACGCATCGGGAGCCAATAACTCAAGTGGTGGATGCCTATGCTGCTTGAGTCTCGGCACGTTCGAATGGGCGAAGTTCCGAATTGGTCGCTCTGTGCTGTAAGCTTGTGTCCTCGTCACGTGCTGTCATAGGGCGGGGATATTGGCGCTGAATGTGTTTCACTTCGTCTGCAAAACTCTGCACGATGCGGCATTGAAGAAGTTGGCCTGTGCTCGGGTGCACGTATGCGCTTGGACACGCGATAGCCTGCTCTCAACGGGTGTTCAACAGTCTACGCGCGCTCGTAACTTTCTCATGAGGTAAGCCAATTTTAATTTTCTTTGGTTTGCATAACGTAAATGTTAAAGTGATGGGCGGTAAGCCGGCGTCGCGAACAGAAATATTTTTTAAAGGCCAGTAACCAGCGCCTTAAGGCAAAAATGACGCACGAATAGGGAAAAGGATCACCTGTCTTCTCAGATCGATTTCAATGGTAGCGCGATCGGCTCAATCGCGATCGCAATTTTTTATGTGACACGTCTAAAGTCTTGCTCGATTGTGTTGAAAGCGCAGAATAACACTGCATTTAGTTGCGCATTTGTATTGACGCTTGTATCCAGAGCATACAGTCTCAGATACGGCAAGAACTTCTGTCAGAATACGGAACTGAATGTTCCGGATAATAGTAGTGGCTTACTACATGTAATCGTTACTTTCTTGCTTTTGTTCACGTTTCTATTTTACTGACCAAAACAGTCTTAGCTCTGGCTGCTCTGCTGTGTGTTTTCTTGGTGCACCTGCTTGTGGTGCAGCAAGACGTTTTGCTTCGTATGATGGGCAGTCAAGGGATTCGTGTCAGTAGGCAAGCTGTAAGTGTTGTATCAGTTGAAAAAAAATGTGGACATACAAGAGAATCCAGTGTCATCATCATAGACTGTATTTTAAGATTTATTTATTTATTTACTTATTTATTTATTTATTTATTTATTTATTGAAAATTACCCCACAGGCCCCTTGACAGGGCATTGAGTAAGGGGGTAATAAAAGTGTAAAGTAAATCGACAGAGTACATACAGCTCAAATTCCAAATTTAACACAAAGAAATGGAGGAATCGATGATAAAGTGGTATCACGGGAATATAAGGTCGGCCAGGAAAGAGGATAACACGAAAAAAACATATTGGCTGGCATTATATATACGGCAAAACTGCACACAAGAACTATAGAGTGTACCAATCACAATGAAGACAGTAAAAAGAAAATAAACTACAACCAAGGATAGACAGCGAAATATGCGGATTCTAGACGAAGAAACTTCAGGCAGTGTTTCAAAGACGCACCGCGGTACGGCATGATAAAACACACTGGGACTAATCACGTGCACAGTGAAAATATTCTTCAATAAAAAATAAATGCAGTCGGGCACAAAGTGGGATATTGGTAAAAAAAGAAAAACAGAAACACACGTGCAGTGGTACAAAAAATGACGGACGTCTTTGGTCTTAAAGCGGAAAACATGACAACTAAATAAATACATGCGTGGTATACAGGACATGGCGCAAGATATAAAACAAATTTGGAAAAACTAGTGGTAAATTTTTATTGCGAAAAGAAAGAGTGCACAAGTTGACGAAAACCTTCGTGGTCTGGTTCGGATGCGATGTTGTCTAGAAGACCATTCCACAAACGTATGGTGCGAGGAAGTGCTGATGAGTTGAAGGCGTGAGTTGACCCATATAACCGCGTCAAACTTGATTATGCAACCGACGTGATGTAATGGAAGGAGCATCAAGGTGAAGTGGGAATGGTTTGTTGGTCTGGAATTCAGTTGTATTACTAAAGCAGAGAGTAGATATGCCTGGAAATAAGATTGTATTGATACTTAGCAGGAAGTAGGTAACCTATGTTTACTAATTATTCATTTTCTGTTACTAAAAGACTAGTTGTTGTCCTGCTTGAGCTGATAAGAGGCCTGTTGTCTGCAATGGGCCCATCTGTCTCAAGTTATCGCACTGTTGTTGCTCTCAAAGTGAATGCATGTTTTTCTCTCAGCTTTTTGTGATCTGAATACTGACCATCTACTTAGCTGTGTACATGATCACTGTTTGTTACATTGGAGTGCTGCTGGACAGGCATCCCTTCATTGCAACACATCTGACAGAGTGCAGCTGTGGCATTAAGCGAAGGTGTTAATATATAAGCCAAATAGATTCTATGGGTTCATCATCATCATCATCATCATCATCATCATCATCATCATCAGCCTGGTTACGCCCACTGCAGGGCAAAGGCCTCTCCCATACTTCTCCAACTGCCCCGGTAATGTACTAATTGTGGCCATGTTGACCCTCCAAACTTCCTAATCTCATCTGCCCACCTAACTTTCTGTCGCCCCCTGCTACGCTTCCCTTCCCTCGGAATCCAGTCCGTAACCCTTAATGACCATCGGTTATCTTCCCTCCTCATTACATGTCCTGCCCATGCCCATTTCTTTTTCTTGATTTCAACTAAGATGTCATTAACGCGCGTTTGTTCCCTCACCCAATCTGCTCTTTTCTTATCCCTTAATGTTACACCTATCATTCTTCTTTCCATAGCTCGTTGCGTCGTCCTCAATTTAAGTAGAACCCTTTTCGTAAGCCTCCAGGTTTCTGCCCCGTACGTGAGTACTGGTAAGACACAGCTGTTATAAACTTTTCTCTTGAGGGATAATGGCAACCTGCTGTTCATGATCTCAGAATGCCTGCCAAATGCACCCCAGCCCATTCTTATTCTTCTGATTATTTCACCCTCATGATCTGGATCAGCAGTCACTACCTGTCCTAAGTAGATGTATTCCCTTACCACTTCCAGTGCCTCGCTACCTATCGTAAACTGCTGTTCCCTTCCGAGACTGTTAAACATTACTTTAGTTTTCCTCAGATTAATTTTTAGTCCCACCCTTCTGCTCTGCCTCTCCAGGTCAGTGAGCATGCATTGCAGTTGGTCCCCTGAGTTACTAAGCATCAGCGAAGCGCAAGTTACTAAGGTATTCTCCATTTACTCCTATCCCCAATTCTTCCCAATCCAGGTCTCTGAATACCTCCTGTAAACATGCTGTGAATAGCATTGGAGAGATCGTATGGGTTAATATGTTAATATTTTGATGTCATTCGATTGTGGTCTAGAAGGCAAAAATGCTCAACCAGGAGAAGTAATTTTAATTTGCAATTGATAAGTTGTACAACAAATCAATTAACGTATTACACATGAAATGGGATATTTGGAGATGTGTTCTACGGTGCTGCAGCCCTGAATGGCTTCAGGGTTAGGTGGTACCGCTATAATTTGTCTCTAAAGCATGGAACAAGGTTCTATGTTCTAGGAGGCTGGCATGAACAGAGGTCTTATTTACTGCGAAGTTCAAATGAGGTGTTCCGGTTAGGGTGAGTTTATCAAATTTATGCTGCAGTTCTAACCTTGTATGGGCAGACATAGATGGGAAAATTGATTCGTTTTGAACAATGGCAGAAATGCATGGGTAATACTTGTATACATAGACATTCCATCGCTATTGTTTAACCAAGTGGTGTCACTGCATGCTACAATTTACAGGCCTGTGATTGAATAACGTCAACATGTGTTGTTAGATTAAGGCAGCACATTTTATGCCATTACAGATTACCATTACTGCGTACTATCATAGTGTGATATTTGCACTCAGTGTATCTGACTTTGCCTATAATACCCTGCACACTGGTGCATCATGAAAATTTATCATTTGAAAATGTCATGCAGCTTACGAATTTGCATAAATATTATGCAACCATTTATTTTTCGATATTTTCTGGCCTCGGATTTAACTTCGCGTTATGTTCTTGTTTGCGACAAGGCTATAATGTAGTGTTCTCTCTATTTTATGGTACTTCAAACTTCGGCGAGCTAAACAACTGGGCAGCAATACTGGAATCGTTAAAGCGCGTGGAGCTGTGTTCTAACACACACGATGAAACACGGCCTTGCGTGGTTTGAATGTGCTGCAGGCACTTCAGAAGTACTGCCTGTCCAGTAACCTTGGTGGCATTGAAGCTCCATCCACTTCTATGCGTTGCTCTCTGTTTAACTGTGGCATCACAGAACATTATAATAGTGACATATATGTTCATTTTCTAAGACACCCATAGTCTTCTCCTGTTATATTTGCGGTCGCATTATTTATGTGCAGATGACCACTGCTGCAAGTTCCATACTATCGCAAAGTAAGCTACTAGTACCTAAACAATTCTGTATAGCAGAAAACCAAAGCTGAACTGCCGGACAACAGCAAGCAACAGCCTCAGTGCAGTCTCAAGTGGACAAATTGCATTGGTCATGCAGAGGTGCACAGTGTACCTCTTTATTAGTTGCTGAACAATTGGGCTGTTTGAAAACTGAATATTTATGTAGCTTCGACCACGTGCGATTGGCCATTGCTCCTGCTCTCAGCAAATGTGGAAGATTATTATGGAACTTCCTTTTGTAACTCTCTTTCCCTAGTGCAGTTGGATTACTGCATGTGTAAGTAGGAAACGAATCGCATAGGCAATCAAAAGCCACCGATTTACAAACTTAGAACATTCATTGTGCAATTTGATAACTCAGAATAAGTAGAAATACACCATAAACAATTAAGGATAAACTTTTACTTGACACATGGCTAGATCATACGGTAGCCATACTGTATGCTCATGCAGTGGCACGTAAATTTGAATTGTAGTGTAGCATTCCAGTGTATGCTTCTATTGTTGTAGTCTGTCAGAGGGCTGGTAAAATTTTTTGCGCGTCTAGCAACTAGCCTGTCTATATATAGAGTAAAAGTGTGCCAACTGCCTTTTTTATGATTTGATTCAATAGGAAGGTGGTTTGCTTAGAAATATAATGCCATAGTATCAATGCACAGTGATGTGACTTTCTCTGCACATGTTGCAGGTTCAAAACGTAGGGTGTAATCTGTTGCCAAGGTTCCGACCAGAAATGAATAATAATAATAATAATACTTTATTGACACACGAATTCCCCCAGCACTAATACATAACAGGCCCGCCAAAGCCGCATTGGGCGTGAAGGCCAGAGCCCACAGACAGAGTTTAACACGATGTAATATAGCGGATACCACAAGATATGCAGAAACATTGTTAGCAGGAACGGATACAGAAGAGAAACACAAACAGCAATGAGGAGGCAAAATAAAAACTAACCACGTATCCTACACTGAAAAGTAGCATTACCCAGCATTTTTAATACGGAGGAAGAAAACATAGATCAGGTCTTTGTATATTATTTAAAAACCGTCAGTTATGCTATTGACAACAGCCAACAAAAAACAACCCAAATAGGAACCAAAAAAGAGACAGGAATATACATATGAGATCTTCAGGGAGCAGGACACTGAAACAAAACAAAAGTACTCTTTTCACGCTCTATTCACACACATCAGTAGGTGTATAATGAAACAAATAAATTGATGTACTTGCTCCAGTACCATAAAGTTATGTAGGGCTTCAATATACATGAAAGAACCAACCATGCAAGGGAATAGAGCTTAATGCGACGAAGAATTTGTTTTAACTTATACTTTGATCTCGCGCGAAACGCACTTGCTGGTAGTTTCGTAAGAGAGGAAGGGATGCTGTAATTACGAGGGCACTTACCGTACTTCGTAGAGCAGCGAGGCACCCGAAAACGGTCTTTCGGCCGGATACAACGAGCAGGAACATACTTGGGAACATGGACAACCAGAAATGCCTCAGGATGGCAGTTTCCGTTAGAAGGGCGTTCAGACCTGGTAACCTTAAGGCTTTGAAAACGTCATTGCGGGTGGTTAATCCTAGATCATAACCAATAATTTTCAGAATAGATCAAAGGATAGAGTTGTCTCTATTTTTCCATCGAATCGCGCAGTGACCGTACACCGTAATCCCATAGCGAAGCATACCATAACCCAAAGCTGGTAAAACCATTTTACGAACGGAGAGTGGCATGTAATATCTGATATTGTATAATGTCCTGAAACTGCATGTAACCTTGAGCATATATGGGCCAGATGCGAATTCCATGCGAACTCACTGTCGAGGAAGACGCCTAGGTATTTCACTGTTGAAACATATGGAGCGGGTGAGCAGGTGCAGGGGGAACAAGATGAAGAGTGCGCCAGTATTGGAAGGTTAAAACAGATTTTCTTCAAAGGATTATGAAAACATATAAGCTGTGTTTTCGAGTCGTTTCCTTTACTGACATTGTTAGTGAACCAGTTCATAACGCTTATCATTGCATCTTGTAAAAGGGAGATTGCACCTGAAAAACGGGGAGCTTGAGACAAGATAACTGTGTCGTCTGCGTACTGAAATGTAAAAGTAGGGATAGCAGCGGCGAAGTCATTCACATATATATTGAAAAGAAGTGGACTTAATATTGATCCCTGAGCTACTCCGGCTTTTACGGAAGTTGTATTACTCCGGTACTGCCCAATGGAGACTAACTGCGTTCTATCCTCCAAAAAGAGAGTAGTTTTAGGAAAGGCCCACGCAATCCCATCAAGGAAAGTTTATATAACAAAATATTATGGCAAAGACGGTAGAAAGCTTTGCTAACATCAAGAAAAAGAGCACCTACAACCTGGTTAGCCTCAAAAGCTGAATTTATAATGTCTGAAATATCCTCTAGGAGAGCCTGTGTGCCTCTGCCCGGGACAAAACCATACTGCGTACTTGAAATAATGCTACTGGCATCGAGGTACTTCGACATGACTTGCAGCAGGTGTTTTTCTAATATTTGGGAGATACGCGGCAGAATTGAAATTCGGCGATAATTTTCGCGTCAATTTCGTGCACCACTTTTGAAGAGCGGTATGCCCATGGCCTCTTTCATTTCTGTAGGAATAATACCACTGGTTAAAATGCGATTCAGCAGTGATAACACCACATAATTAACAGCATCAAAATTTCTGCGTAACTCCTCCACAGAAATGCCATCAAGGCCAGGTGAATTACAAGCTTTTAGGTTAAAAAAAATTTATCTGAGATCCAAGTTTTGCTAGAGAAGGAAGGTGAGCAGATTTGTATACGCTGTTTCTTAAAGTACAGTGATCAGGGTGTGGTTTAGCAGTACCAGAAACGTGCGAGAAGTATGTATTAAATTCATTTGAAACAGTTGCCCCGTCTGCAGAAAAATGGGACTCAAGTGGTAACAGGCGGCAACCACGTTTGGATATACCTCGTATTTCATTTGCAAGGGACGACGTCTTATTCATGTCCTCACAAGCTTCTTTGAATTTTTGGCACATATGATTTCGCTTTGCTAGCCGAATCATGGAAGTCGCTCGATTTCTACATGTTTTAAATTCGAGTAGTAGTAGCTCCGCACAACTTGGAGCCCGTTTAGCTTGGGCCCACATAAGGTCTTCTTCCTTAATTGCCGCTAATATTTCTGGCGATAATAATTTGTTCTCTTCGCGACGTAACCTGACATTTACAAAGCGGGTGCATTTGTTTCTATAACTGTGGAGAATCTGAACAAAACGATCGTATAATTCAGCTGGAGAGAGTGTATATACCATGGACTGCGAGTCATGCTTTGTGACGCATTCGTCAAAGAGCTTAGGATCAACAATGCAAATTTCCTTTTTCATGCTGTTGACTTTCGAAGGTTCGGCATTTTCTACAAGACGACAACAGACGAAATAATGATCAGCGACCTTGGTTTCAACAACCGCTGCCTGCATCGCAAAATTGGACCCCCGAACATTAATATGGTCAATGCAGGATTTAACCAGCTTTCCACACAGAAATTCTTCACGCGTTGCTTTATCTATAATGCCTTCTAATCCCCATTTAGATAATAGATCGCGATAGTCGGCGACCGGTGGAAGAGTGGGGCGGAGGGTGTCGATGTTAATATCACCCAGCACTCAAACGTTGTCGTCAAGAGATAGGAATGATAGTGCTCTGTCAAGTTCTGTTAAGAATAAGCGAACATTGTAACAAGGCGGTCGGTAAACAGACAAAACAGCTAATGAACTTTCATATGAGCATAGTCGCAGAGCAACAACTTCAGCTTCAGGAAAGGAAAGCGGTATTTCTGATACAGACCACTTGTTTATCGCGAATACGGCCACGCCCCCTCCTTTACGCAACGTGCGAGTGTATGAAAACAACTTATAACCTGGTATAGAATAAGAAGACATGGCGTCAGCAGGAACATTAATTTTTGTCAGAACAAGGACGTCACAGATAGACAGGAAATGCGAAGTTAAAGTGCAAAAATGATTCCAGTATTTACGGATGCTGCGGATATTAACGTGGGTGGCAGTGAAGGCATTACCGGTGTTAGCAAAAAAAAAGTTATGAACTTATGAGAAGGTATGAAACAAGAGTTATCTAGCTACATCCATATTTACACGAGTTTTTCGAGGTCAATTGAAGTATCAATGCGAACTAGAGGAGCACCCTCATCTTTTCTGGCCAGCACCCTTCCATTGCGTGTCCAGACAAACGTGTAGTCCTTTTCCTTCCCTCTTAGGAGAGCCTGACGAAATCAATCTCTGCTAGCGCGTGTCACATTGTCGTTGAAATATAGCCAAGAATTTGGAGTCATCCCATTTAAAACAAGACTTGGGAGACAACTGCGAGAATCGAGCCACTTTTGATTGATCGCTACAGTTTGCGTTTGCACAAGAATAGCGGGGATGGAATCCTTGCGAGCTGGTAGCCTGTGTGCAACAGAAACATTTGAAGGCTGAAACTCTATATCAAGCTTTTCCGCGACTTGGCCCAGTACATATATCAGGTCCTCGTTATGCTGAACGGGGAAACCGTGTAACTCAACATTACACCTTCTGGTGTTCTCCTCAAGGTCATTGATTTCAGTGGTCATGCTGTGGAGGGCTGCTGCCTGTGAACAACGGTCAATGGCAACGTCTTGCACTGGGCACGAAGCTGGCCAAGTTCAGCTTGGCTATCCGACACCGCCGAAAGTACAGAATAGTATTTTGAGGACAGAAATTCAAGACTTCTGTATTTCCCCAACAGTCTCGGTCAGCTTTTCTGCCGTGATTTTCAATTCCTGAAGTTCTTCCATCTTAACTACAAGTGCTTCTACCATTGTTGTAAGCTGATCCAGTTTGTTCTTGACTTCTGTTAACTGATGTGAGAGCAAAACATCGCTATTGGTGAATCCAGATTGCCTACATGTCTGGCAAGACCAAGCTTCGCGTCTTTTGGACACCATTTTAGTGTAGGTACTCTTGACAACCCCCGAAAAACTTTTATCCAGACGATAGCCCCGTTTGCACAAAGAGCACGTTAAAAATTTACCATCAGCAGGTAACACCTGGGGGCAAACAGCACAAATATTCGGCAAACGAGGACACGTGAGAAAAAATACAAAAGCAGGTTGATACAGGGAATCACCTGCCGACAGCAAGGTAAAAAACGGTCACTTGCTGGTCACGGTTTGCCGCCGACTGCAGAGAATCTCGGGGAAAGCGAGATTTAAATAACCGCAGATGGACGTGGCTTCAGGGGTGCTGACTTCAGCGACATCGATGGCGGCAAAGAGCCACTAGAAGCGCCCCAGGTAGCATGTGTATTCCAAGACGAAGCAGCCTTTGCAGACAGAAGATCCTCCCACAAGCTGATAAGGATGCAGCCACGTAACCTGCCGACAGCAAGGTAAAAAACCATTACTTGCTGGTCACGATTTGCCGCCAACTGCGAGCGGTGTCACCAGTATAAAAATGGTCCACACCACTGATCTCTACTGCAGGGGGTGGACACCACATCCAGCGCCCTCGACTGAAGCCAACGTTGTGCCGGAAGTTGGCGCTTTTCAGCAGCACTTCGTCTGCACGGGCCTGTGACAATTCTTCCCCCAAAATACCAGCCTATTGCGCCGTAAACTACCCAAGAAGGCCAGAGAAGTATTTTGAGAAGATGTCCAGAATTTTCTATTGCAGTTCCCACAGCATCGCAAGCATAAGTGGTAAATGAAGAAACACTTTATGTAAGAAACATTATCGTATAGGAGTTCAGATTGTCATAAAAGCGCTTATCAGACATATAGCGGCATCTCCTAAAATGTGGAAAACCACAAAGGAATTTTTTATGGCAGCCATATTGTATCATCACACACACTAGTTAGTGTACCATACGCCCTGCTTCCAGGACAAGCTACTGCACGACACTGCATTTCCGCTGGCTTCACCTGCATCCACCGCGGCGACCGGCATCCAGCAAATCATATTAGAAATCAATGGGGCACAGTGTCTTGTGTCCCCTTTCTCGATGCCAACTGAACACATGGTAAAACGTTTCCAAAGCAGAAAAAAAATGGCAAGGGCGCTAAACACATTGCATTTTAAGGTGGCTGGTACTGGGTAAAGCAAGTACTGTGGCATAGTAGATTTGCTCGAGGCAAGCTAGGAGGCAGAAAGGCTGCTGCTCGCTTGCAAATGGCCAATGTATTGCTAGCATGTTGAATATCTTTTTTATTCTCATCGCTTATTTGTGTGGTGGAGACAGCTTGCACAACTGGAGAAGCCTTGGAAGTATGAAACACTTCACAAACCAGCTTGAATATATCATGTGTCTGCATCGCCTAATTTCATGGCTGCGTGAGTGAGCCCCCACTGTTTAACATGAAAGATTGTTCATGACGTTCGCCATGCACTATCCACTTTATCTGCAGGTCAACCCTATCTTGAGCCTTAAGTTCATATCGCCTTTAGAGAAATTGTGGCTGCGAGCTTGCTTTCTGAGAGCCGGCTTTTGAGAATACAGAAGGAGGTCAACACATTAAATGCCAGAAGTTGATGACGAATTCAGATCGAGAATCGTTAGGGCCCAATTCATTTAGTGGCGTTAATATTTTGCTCAATGCTGTTGATTATTACGTTCATCTGATGCCTAAGCATTCCAGTAACAACTTCTTGGAGTACATAGCAAGGGTGTACTCCACATAAGCTGGTGGCCTTTTTCTGCATTTTGAAAACTGATTTCTTGTTCAGTTGCAATTATCAAATTTTGCATTGTTTATTAGGTGTTATGTCCTGTTTTCTTTTTCTACAGCTTCTTAGTTAACCATCTGAATAGTGAACACAATTTGACGTTTTGCTTAATTTTCTAGATTGCACAACCTTGCTGCAAAACAATTTAACTTCAAAACTGCTTGCACCTTACTGAAAGAATCATTTGAAGCAGCCATAGCCGCCAATAACAAGCATGACATCAGTATGAAAATTCTAATATTGTTTTTTAATCTACAGGCTGTCCCAACTATCATGCACCAAGATTTAGAAATATGTGAATGCCGCGTAACAAGACAGAACCAAGGTAATGTTGTTTGCCCTCACTTGGAGATACTCAGATTATATTCTGCATTCTCCTAATGTCATAATTACTCATAATTAATTAATAACTTTGTCAAATAATTAAATGAAAATTCTGAAAGAGAAAATTGTAGTGCAACGTGATAGCCTCCCGATACATCTTTCTGTTGCTCATTGTGTGTTACATAAAAGTGTTTTTCCAAGAATGGAGCCCGCAAATAAACGTAAAGTGCCTTGACTTGCCAGTCACCCGGCAATTTTCTGTCGCAAAGCTATGAGTACAACTTAAATGGGTTCTTTTAAGAAAAATACGTAGCTCAGAAAATTTTGCTTTTAATGTACTTGTGGAGACAAGGCTTCTTAGATATGGCCATGGCCCTCAAGAAAGATGCCGAGGCCACAGTAGTTTACTGCAGACTTTACCATGTTTACATTACCATGTCAATGTCTGGTAATTCGAGCACTTTCTGTAGCCGCAGCTTTGTCTCGGACTCGTAAATCTGCCTAATTGACACATGATAGTTGGCACCAGACAACTGACGGTACCGACCAAAGCGATCCTCTAGCGAATCTGTCTGAAATTTGCCTACCAAAACATACTGCATACCAAGTTCTTCAAGGCAGTAGATAGTGATCTCATGGAGCGCATGAGTTGTGTGACATAAAGCAGAGTGTGTTTCTTTCGTCAAATGTCCTGCATCATGCTTCATACTTTCCCAGTAGTTGAGCCACTGCATCATTTTCCCCAAAAACTCTAACTGGGGACAAGATGTCGACATTATGGGTTTTTGCAGGTCGTCTGAAAGCCGCTGGCCCTTTTGGGTGGTTTTAACGTTAACAACATTCCACCATGTTAGCCCCATGTTGATATACTGAGCCGTGTCATCAGCATGCTGAATGTTGGTATTATGAAGTGCTGCGACAGTAGATGAATGGAATATTCTCAATGCCAACTTTACATTTTGCCTCTCCATGTTTGAAGGATTCAATGCCTTTAATGACAATGTCGGAGCAATCTTCAAAAGCTCATTCTGTTCGGACTCATGCAGCTAAGATAAAGTGTTAAATGATGCTGCCAAGATTCTGGGTTTGGGGTCTGTACTTTTCGGATCTGGTAAGTACATGCACCTTCCTGCATTGCGTCGATTTAACCAATTATTTCTCACACATTTCAACACGTGAAGAGGGTCTATGACAAAAAACAAAGGTCGTGATTTGTCAGCTGGATGCTGATACACTATCTTTAGTCTCGGAGGGTCTGAAAACAGCGACATTGTCTTTCTGTTGATGGAATTATTGTAAGAGATGATGGCAATTACTTTAAATCCTGTATCTTCAAGCTTGACGACTAGCATTCGCAGAAAATCATGCAAGCATTTTGCATCAATTGTAGCCACTGGCAAAATATGCACAACATCTTTGTTATTTGAAAGCAGACTCTGAGTCATAAAGACATACGCTGTTTTTGCCGGACTTGCAGTGTTGACTGCTGCAGCTACTACTGACCCAGCTTTAAAATCAAAGTATGACTGAATGTGCATTTCGTCCATCATTAAAGTTACTATCGTTTCATGTTATTTCAATGTGGTAGCAACCTTCTTAGCATATGACAGAAAACAGGAGCCTTGCTGTTCTATGGCTGGGCTAACTTGTTGAGCAGAGCAGAGACGTCTTGTTGTCTCTGGATGAGGCAACTTTACCTTCAGTGAACTTCTGAGGAATTTATACGCATGCGGTGAAATGGTGTAAAGGAGGCTTGCAAATACTAGAAGGTCTGACGAATAGCGTGCATCGTTGTTGAGGATTAGGTCTACTTGGGTTTTTATAAACTTCACGACTTCGAGGTGCCATCCGTGTAGCTGGGGCTGATCATCGCATATTAACTCTTCCAACAACTCCACCACAGTTGCAAGCAGATGGCGAGCCCGCTGGTCATTGTTGGGAGAATGAGCAGTGTGCAGAGACTCAACACGTTCAAGGACATCACTTAGTTGTCTGAGGTCCTACAACTCTGCAGGCACACTGACACCATAAAGTTCCACAATGCGGGTTTCCCCATAATACACTTCCACACACATATTGTCACAAACTACCACCGACGAACGTACAGAGGCGCCCTGATCAACAGTCAAATCCAGGAATAGAACCTTGGACCCATTTTGATCACAGACCAAAATGGCGAAGTGTTAAAACTTGGCAGAGCATGAAGAAAGTCAGAAAAGCTTGTAACTTTGTTCTGCTGGTCTTTTGTTGCTTTTCTTCCAGAGGTTTTTCCATGACAATGCGGAGTGATTCCTCCTCAACACGTTTTCATTTATCCTCCGGAGCCTCCCGAGTGCTCGCATGATGCCGCGAAAGGTACTGGGGGCAATTAGGGAACACACTTGGTACCGCATCCGGCTTCAGCCTGAAGACTCTCAGCGGCACTTCAATAACGTTCCCCGTCTTCACACCTGTGTACTTGGATGTTTTGACGTAATCGCTTGCCGCAAAATGCTTCTCGCAGAGCTGAAATCAAAAAAAAAAATTATGTACAAATTCGTTTCATACCGCCAGTGACATAAACGGCTCGGTTCGGTTTTCGATACTACAAAAAGAAGAATGAGCACGTTTCAGGCTCCGACAACGCAAGCAAGCCGATTCGGCAGTTGCTGGATACGTCCAGCCGGAAAAACGCACATTGCTTTAATAAAAAGCCCCCGAATCGACTCATAAGCCATATCATATACTACTGTGTGATAGCTTACCACTGTGTTCTTCGTAGGAGTAAAATCCTTCCGGGGAACCGCTCTTGTCCACGCCGCTCGCCACACAGGGTCATTGGGAAACACGTGCACACGCACACGTGGCTCTCCTGGGCTGGTATTCTGTAGGAGTCCACCTAGTGGACTGTCCATTTCGGCCGCTGCTGATTGGCCGGGGCCGCTTGACTCCTCCTCTCTTGTACACCTGCATCCAATCAGCAGCGGCCGAAATGGACAGTCCACTAGGTGGACTCTTACAGAATACCCCCCCAGCATAGTTGGACTTGCAGTTGGGAGCGCAACAGCAGCCAGGCATTCTTGCAGTTTGTTCACGAGCACAGAGTACAAAATAGAAAACATGCAACTTGCCGACGTAAAAATGACGCACGCTCACATGCCTGCTATCCGGCAGCATTCAATGCAAACGACTGCAGGGAGCTCCGATCATTGTGGCCAGCACAAGGGAAACAAAATCCGACCGAGGCGCATGAAAACGTGGCTGCCTAACCACGCCTAACGATGTTGTGTGCCATTCTTTCAGAATATAGCTGTTTAATGAAAACCGAATAGCTCAATGCTGCGGCCTTTTGTAATATTTGGGCCCTAATTATACCAAAAACTATAAAAAATTAGTTGTTTGGGTTCTAGTGAAAGTCAACGTTGAAGCCAATGCGAGCTATCCATAGCTGTTCTTGTCCAGCTTGTCCATACTGCCCCCTCGCGCCCTACCCTCGCGCGCCGACTCTCGGCGAGGCTGTCGCCGTCAATCTGAGCGATGATCTGAGCTTCGTGACGTAGGCGCTTGAGAGAGGAGGCGTCGCGGGGGCCTTCAGTCTTCTAGGTGGTGTTGCCCCAGCCGACTGGGCTGTCTCTGCTAGCCCTTCCCTCGCCACCTCAGCCTTAGTCGATACTTTTTTGCTGAACTCGTCCCTCGTGGACGATTTCTTATTCGGCAAAATTGGGTCGCGAGAGGAAAACCGCTTTACAGAATCATCTTTTTTTTTCCAGGCTATCTTCCTGAATTGGTTTTTCTTGGAAGTGTCGGTGCGTGTAATATTCCTCCGTGAGCTGCGCTGCCTTCTCTAGGTCTACCTCTGGGAGCCTGTTCTACAGCCAAAGTCGAACTTCTTCTGGAAAAACTCGGTAAAACTACTGCAGTGCTATGCATTCATGCACCTTGTCGTGGTCGTCATACACTGCTGCACTTTTGAGCTTCTCTTTTAAGTTAGACTTTAACTCGTACGTGAACTCACTGTGCGACTCGCTGCCGCTTTTTGCCTCGCTGTCGAAATGGTTCGGCAGAGGTGGTATTTGCGGAGAAGCGCGGCTTTTACATTTCCATAGTTCTCGTAGTCTTCTTCAGACAAGCGTGCGAGAACTTCCGCGGCCTCTCCTGGGTGGGAGAGGGTGTGAGACCGGGCTAGTTGGACATTCCATGCTGAAGTGACTGGTGCAATAGCGGACACGGTACACCAAAAAGGCGACAAGGACAAGCGCAAACTTCCAACTGGTATTTATTACAAAAACGTATGTATACATACTCTCGCGCACTTGATCATAATAAGTTGCCATCGCTCAAGACAACATGGTCATCACAAATAAAAAGAGCGCACCTTCGCCGGGCCAAGGCTTAAGGCGACCTCCAACAGTGGTCTCTCCTGAGACAACTGAAAGAAGTTTTTGAGACCAAGCGCTTTCCTTCAGCCCTATCTTTTCACACATACGTTCGAAATTCACAAGAAATGTGCGATATCACCGCCAATCCTGTACGGTAGCATCAGGTCCTGTATTCTCAGTTTATACGTATTGTCTCCACAAGAAACGGGACTTGAACGCGCCAAACTGATTCGAATTTGCTCTGTTTCCAGTACTGTCATCTTAAGAGGACGACCTTTTCCCATCGTCTGCCTCCTCGAGCCTATTTTTTTTCTTCTACCTCGTAGCGCATTTGTTTCTCGCTTCTCCTCTCAAGAATTTCTCCCCAAACCTCTTCGACTTCCTCCTCAGTTACCTCTTGTACCGTGATAACGTCGAGAATGGCTTTCTTTCGCCTTGCCGCGGCAACCTAAATGCTCATATCCTGACAAACATCAAGAAGGTCCTGTATCCTGACCTTCTCCACCGCGATTTCACGGCTCGTCTCCGGATTGCCTCTCAATTAGATTTGCTTCCGAAGCGGGAAATCTATGCAGGGTCCGAATTGAGCTAAGACAAATCTACTACAACCCTTTCACAATACTTGAGCAATTGTCCTTAGCATTTGCGTGTGCGACGGAGGTCTGCCAATGTGAAAGGCAAACGTCGGGCACTTGCCCCTCCAAAGTAGCTGACGCCGGTTGATCTCGTGGCTGCCGTTGAGCGGTGTAGCGGGCGTTATCTGGCTTCGAATCCCACAGCTTCCCATCCACTGTTCTGATTTCTGGGTGGAGGACGATAGATGGACTCTTTCAGTAGACAAAGAAGAAACAAAAAACTTTATACAATATTTACAGATAGTGTATGATAGCCTACAGGTAGCTGTAAGAGCGCATCACACCGACTGGGCCCCTACGGCTGGAGGCCACTGTCTATCTTAACAATGGGCCGGCTCGTCTCCTTGGCGGCCCCTCGTCGGCAGGAACACGGTGGGGCGGGCGATGACGTCGCAGGCGTCGAATTCCTGATTCGTCGTGGAGATGGCTGGGTGCTTCTTGAAGTCCCCTCCCGTGTCGAATTTTTGATTCGTCACGGAGAAGTGGGAGCTCTCGTCGCCTGTATGATAAACACTTGGTATGGCGCAACAACGCGGAGTGACGCGATCTAATGGGGCCCGGAACTAAGGCTCCACCCCGGGGAAGCCACACCACCTCATTAGAAATAAATGTTTTATCTCTTTTTGCTCAACCGCAACTAGCCCAAGAAGACACTGTATTTCTTCGACTTCAACTATACAAAGGTGTAATCGCCTTCCAGTTTGTTCATTTTCTAAAATCTCACTTCAATGTACTACAGTACGCGGGACCCACACATTTCCTCAATGCACTGTAAACATTCTTGGGTCATTATGGGAGTGTAAATGGTGGTTTCATTTCTCCAGTGGCCAGCACCCTCAGCACTAAAAGGTAAGCCAAATGTTTGATTGGAAGAAATGAAGTTTTCTTTCTAACACCTATTCCACTTCGGGTACGTTCTAATTAACCCAGCTTGTATAGCAAACTGTTATGACTACCGGCGTTACAGGACTGACATATAGCAACTCGCGAAGGCGCACGCGGCTTGCTTTAATCCTAGGCTACCACGAAAAAATATAGGAAAGAGGTCTGTGTTGATTGCAAGTGTGCGAAGCTTCCTACCGATGTCTCTGGCAATTAGGGGGTATGCATTGCAGAACACGGAAAGCATAATTACGGGACTTTCATTTCATTTTATCCAGTACGACGTCTTGTTGAACCTTGAATGCAAGGTACAACGTATTGCTTAAGTGTAACGTACGTAAAAAAGAACATTAAACGCTTGTAAAGATGTGCGACAACAAAATTTTATGCTACAAGAAAGGTATGGAGCTCGTACCGCTTCAAATTACAATACAAAACTCTAAGAAAAGCCTTTAGGCTTCGGCAACTCGAAAACACATCACTCTTTCACACATGACAACTAACCGTGGCAGGTACAGAGAACATCCCAAAGGCTCCTTTTCATCGCACGCCCCGCAGCTACATAAAATATATTCGTACATGCAGTCATTTCCACTTTTTAGAGTTAAAAAAGTTTGTGTCCGCTGCAGCACGTGAGTTATTAATGGGATGTATATATTAGGCTGTTTGGCGAAAATACATAGAAATTCGCAAAAGCGCACGCAGCTTGCTTTATTCCTAGGTTGCTACGGACAACTATGCGAAGAAGGTCTGTGTTGACTGGAACTGTGCGAAGCTTACCACAGAGGTCTCTGAAAACACAATTAGGGGGTATGCTTTATAGAACAGGGAAGTGGTAATTACAGAACCTATCTTTTGATTTTATCCAGTACGAGTTTTATTGCAGATTGAATGCGTGGGACATCGTATTGCTCAAAAAACCTTGGCAGCTTGTAATGATGTGCGACAATAAACATTCATGCGACAAGGAAAGTATGCAGCTCGTTTTGTTTCGAATGTCAACTTCACCAAAAATACAAACACTAAACTCGAAACTAAAGAAAGCCTTTAAGCCTGGCGAACTCGAAAACACATCACTCTTGCACACACGAAACCATAGCAGTTACAGTTGACTTCCCAAAGACTCCTTTTCATCACACGCCGCGCAACAACATAAACCATATTCGTAGACGCAGTCACTGCCACTTTCTATAGTTAAAATAGTTTGTGCATGCTGGTGAATGTGAGTCATAAACGAGACGTATACTTAAGACTGTTTGGCGCATGTAGCCTCGTGCTCCTGCATTCTAATTAACGCTCAATGCACCTACACTTTGTCGCCACTCGCTCAACTGCTATTGTAAATTAGTTTACGCGGGAAAGAAGGTTCGTCTAACCCGTTATGGTTTTCACAGCCTCACGACGTCTGCTGATTCAATTTTATGACATCGACATCCGGGGCACTCGTTTAGGAAGGCGCTACAATTCCTCTAAGCCGTGCGAATATAAATAGAGCACCATGACACCGTTTAGTTCGCGATGCTGAGGTCAGCAGTGTATTTCACGCAACTGCGGAACATGCACGACCTTTAACGCCGTAAACATAGCAAGTTTCATCCACCTGTGGAGAAGGTGATTCCAGCAGCAAGATCTTGTGTGGAGAAACTGAACAGGAGCGAAACAAGCCGTTCACGAATTGATACTTCTGTGCCCGTTCACTGAAGAGCCCGGAGCGGACTTCAGATTGTGGTGAATACCGGTTGACTGACTGGCGTTTTCGTTTCACCCAACGTAAGCGACTCTTATTGTGAGACACTGGGACATACCAGCCTTCACATTGTTGGGGCAGTGGTTCGCTGCATCCTGCCCTTTTTGGAATTGTATTCTTAGACTACGTTTATTTAATCCGCCGTATTTCGTCCTCGCTAAATCACTTCCTAACCAACTTTACAGTTTGATACTGCATCTAACGATTAACTACGTGTTTGCTTCGGAGTGCTTGTGCTTATTCGATCGCACCTAATTTATGTGTTCAGTGTAGGATGTTAAAGTGTAGGTGTACAATAAGTATGAATAAGTTCAGCACGGACTTTCTCTCTAAAGGAAAAGCTTTTTCATAGGCGATAATTGTTTCTGTGTTTGCTTTATCACCACTGTGCTCAAGTAAATTACAAGCAGTGCCGCTAATAGTCACAGATCTACAGGCATTTAGCATAGTCAAGGAGAATTCGCCTCCGAGATTATATACATCGCTCTCCTAAAGTTCAAGATGTTAGAACGAATCCAATAAAGAAATCAAACTTCCATTTAGCTTAGAATAATATTGCGCGGATGTTAATGCGCCTAAAAAATTTGCTGAAATTCGCCTAACGAGCCTCATGGGAAGCAGATGAGCTTTAATTTTCCTTGCTACGAAGTCTCGAAACTCATATTCTCAGTTCACGGAAGCAATAACAACCTACCATATAGTTAACCGCACTGCATTGCTGTTTTTTTATCTCCCCCGTCTGTATTTGCGTACATAATAACAGTACCGATGAGGAGGTACCGTCAATACATATCTACCTTGCCTGCGGCAATAGTCATTGTAATACATGTATTTAACGTTATCACAGCGGGCGTGACCCATCGGGAACAAAATGCTTTCGACGTCACAGGCACCTTGAGTTCCCACATAAGCCAACACGACCGAGTTGCGCTAGCGACGTGCAAAAGGCACTGGGATGCCATCGACCATCTCTGGTTGAAACAGCTGCCGTGGTCGATGACTACGTGGAAGCTGCTTGACAATTTAAAGTTCAGAAGTTATGTGGCGCGTAACATCCATGCCACACTCAAGACGAATGTCCTAGTACCTAGCCTCAGCGACAACACGTCAATGTGTCTAGGACGGCTATTTAAATCTCAGCTCCTTGTTTACACAGTGGACTGGATTCTATTGGAGGCCAATGCAAAATCCAGCGAAACACTCAGTCGATATGTTTCACAGACTCCTTTGCGAAATTTCACCTGTCAGTTAAGTGTAAGCAGGCGTTACATAAGCAATATGTCGACTTCGTCAGCCTTTGTGACTCCGTCACTGTTCTCGAGAGGTTGTGCCAATCAGGATAAGAAGCCGATGGTCGGGAAACATTCTGAGCTAAGAAATACGGTTATTCACGCAGGGTGCATCGATATACCACATTTCAGACCTGCAGACAACATACCCAACTGTAATTCTTGGGAGACTGATCTCATATTTAATGCTATGGAATCTTACAACGCTACAGTAGTTCAGACGTTTTACAACAAGGCGTCAATCCTCGCTAAAGACATGTTTGATGGCTTCATTGACGTCCACCGAAATTTAGCCGCAGCTCATACGGCAGCTTTGAAAGATGTCAGCATTCCGGGACTCGTAGCCTACTGGCATGAAAGCTTTTACGCCAAACGGCAAGGTTCCACGATGCTCTCTATCGGCGACATCTTGGATGAATCGAAGCTTTGTCTAACACTGGTCGTAATAGCTCTCGCTCTATCTCTACTATTCTTGGTGTTCGCTGACGTAAAGCACGTAAGGCACTACAGCATGAATGCTATGGCCAATTCGTTAATGTTTCTCCTGGCGTCTTTCTACTCCACGTCTTATTCCGTTCCTAGAGTAGGTCTCAGGACTGGCTTGGGCGCCTTCACATGCGGCTTGTGGCTCGTGGCAATGCTTCCGTTTTCTACCTACTTTCGAGGGGAGCTCACATCTCGAGTGAGCCTACGGGCATTTCCCGAGCACATGGACACTCTCGAAGAACTCGATCGTGCTCTGGACGACAAGCTAGTGGCTCCCTGCGTAGCCAAAGACACGTTCCTTCACGAGCGTTTAACGGGAAACATTTTGGCTGACAGCATTCACAAAAAGCTTCGCTTGGCATTTCAAGCGCACAAGGACCAAGCCAAACTCGTGCAGCCATCCTGGTCGCAATGCCTAAAGTGCGCTCTCAAAGAAGACCGGATCTGCTACGCCTATTCGCTGCCTTGGTGGTTCCTTAATCCCTACAAGCGGAGACTCGTGGAATCTCAGGAGCATCTCAGTCCCGTTTTTCTGACTTTCGCTGTTCGCAAGAACTACCCGCATAAAGCTGGTCTGCGCGAGCTACTCAGAAGGATTATCGAAGGGGGACTGATGCGGCCACCAGGAAAGATAATAAAACGAGGTGTTCTTAGAAATTATGACCAGCAAATTTTGTTTGAATTGAGTCCACTCCATTTCGAAGAGCTGGCTTCTTTTTTCTTTCTGTTCATGGCGTTATTGGCTCTCGCTGCAGCAGTTTGCGTTTTGGAAATTGTCATGAAGAAAATTGCGAATACAACACATTGATACCTGCAGTGGTCGAGGAGTAATAAGGCAGCCTCTAATTGGCGTATTGTCTCGGAAGCGTCTTCATGACATAGCTTGCCTTCCATTGATAGCAAGTAACATATTTTACGGAAGTAGCAAACTATCGGAATTTCCTCTCGCTAAGACAAAAAGTCTTCAGTGACGACCCAAACTCAGCATTGCATAGTGCTTGAATATATGAGGCTCTAGAGGAAAGACATGCTTTTTTGTACTTTTTCGACAGTAATATTTAGTATCAATTAAGCGAAGCCTGGCGTAATATATCATAACGGAATCGATATGATACATCAATAGCTGTACAGAGTTGCACCAAATTTCTGCTATAGCAATTTCTACTGCGTTATATTAGACTGCCACTGCGTGCTTCTATATAAGCCCATAGGCAGCATCCACGAATTCAAAAGTACCCGTTATGCTTTTTTTTCGCGATCCTTACCCATTGTACGGTAAATTTCGGTGAAGATCTAACAAATCCGAAAATGCTTCTAAAGCGGCTACGGTCTGCATAAGATGAAAAGAAATGCCTTTTGCTATTTATGATGTGCACGTTAAATTGAGCACTACAACCAAAGGGAACTGTTTCGAAATTAAGGACTTTAGTAAGTTAACTCTCCAACCTATATTCATGGCTGCCGATGCTGCCATTATGCGTTAATGTAATGAAAATGTGCTTTGCGAACGTTTTATCACACAAAATATTACAGTTCCCCAGGAGTATTCGAAGGCCGCATCAGAGATTGCTTGCAGAAAACTCTACCTTGCGGCTGTCCATCCACGTTGAACCAATAGGAATAAATTATTAGAAGAACGTGGCACAAGGCCTTTTGACCACTGGCTCAACTGATTGTTCAAGCCACGCTTCCTCATTCAAGCCTAAACAAGGACCGAGTCTGAGTAACTTGTACGAAGCAAGCGATAAGAAAGAAAAGTTGGTTACAAAAGCGACGCAAAAAAAAAAGTATCCCTCCTAATCGCAACGACCATGGAACGCCGCCCCCACAAACAAACATAAAGTCAACTATAGTCGACACGGAATAAAGTTGCCTTTTGCTTCTTCTCCAGAGGAGAGAGTTCTCGCCCCCCCATCTGAAAATATTTGCTACAACCGATACCGCACATATAAAACACATCCTGCGCGTAATACTTTTCCAGCTGGCTCGTAAGGTGAAAATGGAATTGTATGTTAAACTGCAACATTTGTTTCTGTCTGCCGAGCATGTTATCGTTTAGAACAGAAGTGATGCTACTCTCAGGTTTTCAGATATCCAGTCCCCGTGAGAGTACGTATTTAGGTGGTTAGACAGCTCCAGCTCCCTGGTGAGCTTTTCACGCTTTAGTTACTTCCTGAGTCTTCATTAATGCATGTGAGAAAAAAAATACAATTTTCTTGCGGCAGACAAATTCAGAAATTTCATCTGTGGATGGTGTGATTGTCCATTTAGAATACTCAAACTGTGCACAGTTTTTTGCAGCAAGGATTTGCGTGTTTAAGCTTTCTAACGCATTTCTTGCATATATTTCT
This sequence comes from Dermacentor andersoni, assembly GCF_023375885.2. NCBI lineage: Eukaryota > Metazoa > Arthropoda > Arachnida > Ixodida > Ixodidae > Dermacentor > Dermacentor andersoni. The sequence goes on along the minus strand of NC_092823.1, from coordinate 60,739,836 downwards.
ATGTGTCGTAGATTCTTGGCGTTCTCGTGTCGTGATCCCGTGAACATAATTCTCCAATACTGTGTGTGTACATTGTTGTGGTGGTGACTTCTGCAATAAAATGTTTTGACCCTCCTCTAACACTCGTCGCTGTTCATTATTTTTACTGACCTGATGTTTACGGCCATCGCCACTGGTGGCATCCGTTTCCAGCAAGGTGTCAAGCAAAAAACTCCGCCATAGAAAATCCGTATTTTAGACGTTTGCATAGGAGGAGGGGATTCCAAACATTTATGTTGCCGAGGACCGAAAGCCCGTCTTCGCGCCGTGCCCGACCAAAAGGAGCAGCGTAGCCGGCTTTTAGAACAACACACTGCGCGTGCCCTCCTTGGGCCTCCAATGTCTGGTTTGTATTTCAGAGCTGTCGCCAGAAGGGTTTAACGGCAAGTCAGCCGAAGGAGCTTCTCGACAATGTCAAATCGTCAAATGCCCCATTCAGCGAAAAAAGACCAGCGGCATCTATAGTAGCGGTACTTCCCATTAGGTGCGACGCCACGTCACCAGGGTGCGATGTGACGCTGGCTCGTGCTTGCTGGCTCGGGCCTCGAGGGAGAAGAGCGGGTGAAACCTGTAGTCGGCAAAATTGCGTGAGGGCAAGGGGCATGGCCGCGGCGCCACGTGACATACGCTCTCGCTCTCGGAATCCTGTGTTAGCTGCGCATTCCTTGTCCGCGCAAGCTCTCGCCTACGTCCTAACTGTGCCTAGGCCAGGTAAAATAAACACGCGCCGAGGACTCCCGGCGCGCTTGGTTGACCACGAGGACCCCATAACTCGAAGAACTTCTCAGCGGCATTCAATTTGACATTAACGCTTTTGCATTCACAAGTCATAGGAAGTGCTTAGGCGTCCTCGGACTCTTTCTGGCAAGAGCGCCGAATTGGCGACCAGTGGCGGTGTTGAGAGCCAGGCAATAAAGAACCGTATAAAAACTTGCGATCATAAATTTTTAAATATGCTAATAATACTTTATTGATGACTGACAATCATACAGTGTATTGGGCACCGACTAAGGTATTTAATTCAATTTTTGGACGTTGTTTTATTCTAATGATCTAGCTATTTTCTAAGGTAGCATTTATCATCTGGAATAACGTCAAGAAAATGATCAAAATTACGGTGCCAGGATTAGAATTTCGCTTTTACCGTCAAAATTCCTTGTCGCCAATACCCTTATTTCTGCAGCATAAAGCGATTGGATTTACTTTTAACTGCTTTCTACGCCTTGATTCCCTCACGGAATTGCTACGCCGCGCAGGTTTCTCCTCACTCCAAAGTCGAGCTACAAATTCACCGTCTGAAGTTCTTATGTGTGCTACTGCACAACTACTTTAAGATAGACCACACAAGATACGTCGAAACTAAAAAAAAACAAAGCAGTGGCGTCAAATACATGATCTCACACTCCGGGAATATCCGTGCAACAAGAATACGATCGATTATTCTTTTTTCCCCTAAATTATTTCGAAAACCAAATGCTCTTGACCGGCTTCTATCGAACAGTAAAGAATTGATGATTTCGACGAAGTGTGCATGGTATGGTATGGTAAAACTTTAATGAAGTCCTGCAGGTCGTGAGTTTTCACGAAGCGGGCCACTCCCACGTGGGAACCGGAAGGCCGAGCCTCTCGGCCGCATCGTGGGCCTGCTGGACAGCCCAGAGTTGGTCAGCCAGAAGAGGGCTTCGGAGAACCGCCTCCCATCTGGCCGAGCTGTTAGCGATGATAGAGCGTGACCGGGCACACCGCCACAGCATGTGGTCTAACGTGGCTATTTCTCCACAATCGTGGCAGGTAGCATTGGTGTAAATATCCGCATAGATTTTATGTAAAAGCGACGGATTGGGATAGGTATTCGTTTGTAGTAGACGGAGCGTTAATGCTTGAGCTCTATTGAGCCGCGGATGAGGAACAAAGTAGGTTCTGCGGCTGAGATAGTAGTCTTTAGTAATCTAGTTGTAGGTGGAGGGCGCGTCCCTGTTCTCTGGGAAGTCGGCTTCCGATGGGTCGAGGGTAGCGCGGTGGGCAAGTTCACGCGCAGCCCCGTGAGCCGACTCGTTGAGGTGGGAAGGAGCACCCTTTATCTAACCCTGGTGTGCGGGAAACCAATAAATGAAGTGGTGCGTGATTGCCTTGCCCCCAATAAGTCTGAGGGCCTGTTCCGAAATGGTGCTTTTTTCAAATGCTCTGACTGCAGATCTTGAATCACTATAGATGACATCCCGTGAGCTATCCAGCAGGGCTAGTGCAATAGCCATTTGTCCAGCTATTTCGGAGTCCTTCGTCCGAACCGACGCAGCATCGGTGATTCCTTGCCGACCATCAACAGCGACGATGGTGAACGCCCGACGTTCCTTACAAGAAGCGGCATCCACAAAGCTGACCTGTCGCTGATCACTGTGTATTTGCCTAAGGAGGTTGGCCGCCCTTGCCCTCCTTCTACTGCGATTATGGTCGGGGTGCATGTTCCTAGGTATTGGCGCGACCGTAATGTTCTCACGAATCGACGGAGGAACGTCAGAGAACTCCTCCGCTACTCTATCGGGGTGATATCCGAGTTCCTGCAAGATGGATCTCCCTGCCTTCGTTGTTGTGAGGCGAGTTAGCTGTGCGCGCTCCTGGGCCTCTGCAATCTCTTCAAGAGTATTATGAATGCCAAGCTGCATTAAGCGCTCTGTACAAGTGTATACGGGTAACCAGAGAACCCGCTTACTAATCTTCCTAAGCTGTGCATTCAATTTATCTCGCTCTGCCCGTTTCCATCGATGCATGGCTGCCACGTATCTAAAGTGGCACAGAACGAAGGCATGCATTAGTCGAAGGAGGTTATCCTCCTTGAGTCCGTGATGCCGATTTGATACCCTCCGAACTAAACGAACAGCACTTTCAGTTTTAGCAATTAGCTTGCGTATAGTCTTGCCATTTGTACCCCCTGACTCAAAGATCATGCCCAAGATTTTGATTGAATTGACTCTGGGTATACGGCAACCGTTTCTTGTATATAGGTTAATGTCTCTGTCTTCCAACGATGTCCACCCCTTGGGCCTTGGACCGCGTTTCTTGGGGCTTTGTGCACACCTGTGCGAAGTGTGCATACCCCAATTAATTCCTACACATCAGCCTGATGTCACAGCATTTGTTTGTATTCTCCTTATGATTATTTCCTTTCTTTATTGGCATGCTTCGCAATATCCGTATTTATGCGCACCGTTTTACCTATATTTCTTTCTTATGTTCTACTTGTTTAGCAAATTTGCCCCTGAAATTATTATTACTGTAACTGCTTCAGTGTAAACTTTTCTTTTGTGTTTTTGTTTTCTTTTTGGGGCCGACGTGCACCCCGACTTTCCCAACGCCAACGAGCTGGCACACGGACGCGCGCGAGGACTCACGCACCGCGGCGATCGTGGCGAGCGAAGTGACGGGGAGGGAGGGGAGCACCGAGACCCGCTGCTCACCTTCAACGAAATAACAACACATTATCAGCTGTCGAGGAGGACCTTCCCGCTCCCCCACGCTAAACTTACTCGACCACAGTCATCTATATTCAGAATGCTGCAAACAAGGTCGTTCCCCTCTAGAGGCAGAATGAGCCTTTATTCACCGGACGTAGAGCCGCAATGTCCGGATTGCGGCGAATCGTACTGCTCGCTATCGCACATGCTTTGGCAATGCTCCGCGTTAAGCGGCACCGTGTTCAGCAAAGAAGAAGACTGGATGGACGCCCTGCGAAGCGACGACCACCAGACCCAGCTCCGGGTCGTCCAGAGGGCTCACGAAAGGGCGGAGGCTCACGGGCTTCCCGTCCCAACGTGGGTGTGGCCCGCGACCCCTGCCGACCACTAAACCAAGAGTGGGTGGGAAGGGGTTCCTCAGGACCCAATAAAGTTCTTTCCTCCTCCTGCCCTCAGGATTGCTTCCTTTCCGCGACGAATCACCATGGGAATAATAGTTCGCGATGCCGATGCTCTCAGTGCCCTCCATTGTATCATAGGACATTGACGACACTGGGCCCCGAAGTTTCCCGACTTGCTTGCGTCTGTGAAGAAGGCAGCAGCAACAGCAATATTTTAAGTGACAAAATCACAGGGAAATGCACTTGCCCTAAAAACAGTGAAACAAACAGTAGACGCAGTGCTACTTGCGCCTGGCAAGTCCGAAAGAGACATCAAATTGTAATGTGCTGGACAGCTTCTGATGATTCTGTGGCATCCAATAAGTAAGTGCCTCGCTGTGTGAAACACCAAGACTTCACACACAGCACTCGCCTGGGAATACGCATCCTATCTGAGAATTGAGACCTGAATATCCCCTGCTTCGAAGACATGCTTTTTGAGGTTGCTGTAAAATGCTTGTGACGAGCCTATTTAGCCTTTGTGCTGTCTAAGAGGTTACAATTGTGAGTGTATATTCCCATAGGCACACGTTTGCGAGAGACTAGCTTACGTAAAGCAATGAGCGTTCATAGCCTACAAGGACACCTTTAGTGCCTTCGCCACTTTTCTGCAACACGCCATCGCAGTTAGTGCCCGTATTAGTCGGTTTATGAACCGGCGCGTAGTGCACTCAACGTGTGCGTGACGTTATAGGTTCTTAAACGCGACAGTGAAGTGGGCGCAAGTTAGAAGCAGTTTACCAGCAAGCGAACTATACATTGCGTTCGCAATAAGACTGCCCTATGTTTACGTTTGCAGAAAGTGCGAGCATGATTAAGAAATTAGCATAAAAGCTCTTAGCAAGCTGCAGAAGAGCGTAAGTTTTTTTTTTTTTTTTTTTGCTACACAGTGCCTGCTTTCGCATTGCGAAACACCTCATTGCACCTCATTGCGAAACAAGTTCTGTACCAAACTGCATCAACTTATGGCAAGGTACAACCAATATCTACCCTTATTAACTGTGCTAATTAACATTACAACACAAGCATTCAATGCATCTAATGCGAACGTGACTGTACTAGAAGAAAGGGCTATCCACGTCGCAAATGCATTGCGTTCCCAAATAATGCCACACGATGCAGTAGTGCTAGCAACTTGTGAGTCGAACTGGCATTCAAAGGACCATTTTTCGTTAAGAAGATTACCATGGGCGGCGACTACGTGGAAATTGGCGGAGGTCATCAATTTCCGAAATTTCATTGCTGTTACCATGCGAAACGGTATCAAGACTAATGTGTTAGTAAGAAATCTCGGTAAATGGGCGTCAACGTGCCTAGAGTGGACCTTTCGATCGGAATTTTTAGTTTACCAAGTGGACTGGATTGTGATGGAGGCGGACCAGGAGTCAAAGAACATGCTGAGTAGCTACGTTTCTCAGACTTCTTTCAAAAATTTCAGCTGCGACTCAAGCCTCTTGAAAGATACCTCAATATTGTCAGCCGTTGCGTTTCCGACTGTCTTCTCCAGGGGCTGCGATGAGCAGGACAGAAAGCGAATAGTTGGCAAACATTCACAGCTGAGAAACACTGTTATCCGCACCGCTTGCATCGACATACCGCATTTCCGACCTGCCAACAAAAAACCAAACTGCAACTCCTGGCAGACTGATGTCATATTTGCTGCGTTGAAGTTTTATAATGTTACCGTAGTTCAGTTCTTCTACACCAGTTCATCCCGCCTCATTAAAGACATGTTCTATGGCCGCATTGATGTTCACCGGAATTTAGGAGCCGCAACCGTGGAGGGTGCTATAGATACCTATATCCCAGGTCTCATAACGTACTGGTATGAAACTTTTTACGCAAAGCGCCACGGGCCCGTGTTGCTGTCTTTCTACAAGCTCTTTCAAGAGGCCAAGTTTTGTGTTGCCCTCGTCGCTGTCACCCTCATGTTCGCTTTCCTGTTTTTCGTGGTTGCTGACTTAGATCGCGTGAGGTCCTGGCGCATGATTTCAGCACTCGATTCATTCACGTTCCTCCTGGCAGCTTTTTACTCCACGTCTTATCCTATTCCCAGAACAGGCCTCCGGACAGGCTTGTACGGCTTTGTGTGCAGCCTTTGGCTTTTAGGCATGCTTCCGTTTTCGAATTACTTTCGAGGTGAGCTCACGTCTCGCGTTACCTTGCGCGAATTTCCTGAACATGTCGACACTCTGGCGAAATTGGAACGCACACTGGACGAAAATCGAGTGGCGCCCTGCGTAGTCAAAGATTCGTTCTTTCACCAGATCCTAAAAAATAATGATACTGTCGACACAATAAGGAAAAAGCTTCGTTTGGCATTTCAGGCACACGAGGCCCGAAAGAAGCTCGTGCAATGGTCGTGGAGAGATTGTCTCAAGTGCGCACTCAGAGAAGACCGCATCTGCTTGGCTGTCTCGCTGCCGCCGTGGTTCCAGAATCCTTACAAGCGAAGTCTCGTAGAATCTCGGGAGCGCCTGAGTCCTGTCTTTTTGACCAACGCTGTTCGCAAGAACTACCCACACCGAGCCGCGTACCGTGACTTGGTAAGAAGGATCACCGAAACTGGGCTGCTCCGTCCACCGGAATCGTACTTGAAACAGGGCGTCTTGCTGAATTACCGGGAGCAACGCTTGGTCGAAATGAGTGCACTCCAACTCGAAGAGCTTGCCTCCTTTTTCGGTGTTTTCATGGTCTTGTTGGCCCTCTCAATAGCTTTTTGTGTAATTGAGATTGTCACTCACCGAAAAAAAACATCTGCGGGCCAAGACCCATAAAGACGGCCTACATTGATGAACACACACTACGCGAAAACTCCGATCTGACATATAGATCATCCATTTCCCTTACCCATTCCGGCGGCAAAGGAAATGTCTCAGTTGTAACAAGAGGACAAGCAACTCTTTGTCCATGACCTGTAGTTGGGACTTACCTTGTAGTAGTAGGTCAGGGCGCCTAGAGACGTAAATAATTATTTGATAATTGAGCTTTCTTATGATGGATATACAGAAATTTCGAGCATCACATTGTAACTGTCTATTGCAATGATCGCTATAGTTTATCTGTACGAAATAAGGTCACTAGGAAAACATATGTTCAATCTTCGTTTTCATATGGAGTTATCTATCGTTAAATATGGCAAAGCGTATCGGACTCACTACATCTAAAGTAACGTGATATCGCAAAAACTGCACATGGCTGGCTGGTGAGTGGTAAAAACACGCCTTCCTTTACAAAACCTCTGCATCGCCACCTGCTATGACCTCTGGCAGATGCAAAGAAGTGTCCGACTAACATTATGAATGTATAAATGTTTAACAACCTAAATTAGTTTCCCAGAACGATTTTTGCTTGGAAACCAAGTAATATCTCGCACATATATCTCTATCCTAACGAAAGATGCAATCCAATTCAAGAGTAAAAAAGTCATTCTTTCGAACGATTCTTGCTTATTTCTTAAAAACCCATATTTGGACTGCTATGGAGAAAATTGGCCGGATGTTATATTGTGTCGCACAAAGGCGTGAGGTCTCATCCTGTCTAACTGTTGCTAAACTAGTGTAGTTAGCTGTTTAGTTAAAGCTCTATCCTGATGCAAATGAACTACATTACCCAATATAAGAAAACTGCGTTTTGTGTTTCAAAGTAAATTGAGGCAGGCCAATATTTTTTTATATTAGCCTGGTTTATAAACCCAAAAAGAGTGTTTTGAATTATTATATTTCATCTCTCAAGCATTTTGACAGTTAACCATATCGTACGATTTACATCTTCCTTATGCTTACCTTTTTTCCTAGCTATTCCTGATTGGAAGTGTTCGACACAACGGTTTCTTATCAAAATTTACCCGCTTAATTATTATATCCGTATTTTTTTCAAAATTTGAATAAACATACCGTTTTGTGGTTATGCTAATCTGTGTCAGTAAGGGCGTGAATATCTTTCCAGTAGTGAATACTTGATACCCATGTGTTTCGCGTGTTCGTGGCAAATAAATTACCTTAAGCCTCTGAGGCGTGAAGTTTTGCAATAATTTCTTGGATTATCATAAGGGCATCAATTGTGCTGCAGCGTGATTTCGATACTCGTGGAGATTGCTCCACTATTTCATTCATTGCGACCACGAGAAGTTGGCTATATTATAGTGTGCCTTTGCAGTTGAATTCGCTCTGGAATTGATTTCTATTATATATTTCCGGAATATTTTTCCGGGATTTCTTGCGCTTCTCGCATCGTCCTATTTTCTTCTCGAATTTTGTGCATTTGAACGAGTCATAGCCGGCCAGTTCAGTTCTCACGATCCGTTTATGCTGGTCACATCGCTTTGCATATTATATATAGCCGAAATAAGCCTCGGAGATGCTCTTTTATGGAAATTTAACGGATGTGTAGGGCTTGATTCTTTCTGGTTGGACAAAAAAGTTGCCGCTTAGGTAAAATCGGTCTGGTGCGATTAATGATATTAGCCAACAATTTGTATGAACGTGTTCACGAATATACTATTCAACTTGCTGCAATAGCTATATATTATACTGTTTGATGTTGATCTCAAGCGGCGGTAAATGCTATTTTTCTGATGCCATAATAATGGTTTCAGAAAAGCCTTTTCGATTAGGTTGCGGCAATCCCCTGTCGTGTTATGTTCTTGTTATGCATTTTGTTAGCCTGAACGCCATAGGAAACCTTTTTTACAATAACATTTCGAAAGCTGTTACAATGTTTTACCTTAGTCGTTCAGAAGACCTCCAAGATTCCCGGTACACGTCGGAGAAATGCAATAATGTGTCGATAGACTTTTGTATCGAGTAGCGAAAATCGTAGTGCCGGGAGAATTTGAGCACCGCGTGTACATAGTGGCGGGAGGACAAGCTGCGCGTTCGAGCTATGCACTGATGCTACAAAACAAACAAAACTGCGCCAGCACAATGCACCAGTAGGATATTTATATCGCCAGAAAGAATCTTCCTGGCTCACGTATAAAAGAGGGTATTGGTGACATAATTTAGAGGAATCTGGCTCAGGGGATTCCAAAAGAGGTAATAGCACGTCTCCGTTTAGAGTTCGCACTGAATAAAAGTTTCTGCCTTTTAGAAGGAGGTGAGGGCTGCACCTTAGTGAATCTTTACTTGAGATGTGACTGTGGGAGACAGTCCTCAAGTATCTATATATAAAATTGCTCCCAGGTATCAGCCAATATTGGACTTGGATTATTGGACACGACACCAAATTTGTTTGGATTTCAGAAAGGCCTCCAAGTTTTGATCTCTTTTTGCACGAAGAACATTGCGAACATTGATGTTTTATTTCACGTAAAGGAAGGTTCGTATGAAAAACAATTTTTAAACAAAACCCAATAACTTGTTCTCAGACCTCAGAATCACTTGGGAGCTTTCCATACATTAGTCGCATCCTGAAAATTTACAAGTATACCTAAAGGAAATTTATACTTGCAGGCAACTGAAACACAAAATAAGCTCCGTGCACGGCAATTTTTCTTTATCCGAACAAACGGAAATAGAAGCATTTCGTAAATATGAAATCAGTAGCGTTGTTCAGCGTTCAAAGAATGAGTGCCTAAATTTTTAAGGAGGGCTTTCTGCATGGAAGGTTGTTAACGCTCCTGCCACTGGCAACACTACAGGTGTGTGGGTTGCTGTGATTCGTATTAGATCAATTTTCGCGCATGTTTCTTTTATTAGGCCCTGTTTGTACTGCTCCCTGACAAATATTTTACAAGTACACTGTGTTCTTTTGCTTTCGCTGATACACAATGACCTCATGCTTATTGCATCAGCCCCGCGTGACACTTGTTTGCAGCACGGCGTGAACTCCACTGTATAAAACTCACAATAACTACAACGATCCCTGAAAACTCTGAAGAGCACGAGCAAAAATACTAGAAGGAAAGTGCTGACTTCAATATGAGATTAGAGATGGCGTTACTATCAAATACGGCACGCACGGCAAAGCCAATACAACATTCGTCTAGTGTGGAAACGACAATCGCGTATATAGACGGCGCCATTGTATATTAAGGAAAGATATCCGGGAGAGGGTACGGCAGGTGTGCAACTTCAATGTGCTCAAGCATCGTAATAAAATGCTAACTAGCCCAGTCTCAAGCCTTGCTTTAAATATGCAGATGCCGTCCCATAAGGATGCACCATAATGACACAACATTTAGAATGACAACTGCGATGCTTCAAGCAGATCTCTTTACTCCACAATGTGTGTTGCATGAGCGCATGCGAATCTGCGTTCCGGCGCGCCGTATAACCGCTTTTCAGTCATGTCTGGAGCTCAAAACTTGTGCTTAACGAGCAGTGGTACATCTGAAATTTTAAAATTGCATATTGCGCTCCTGAAACCTAATTCCTCCGCTCATCGCACTGTGTTTGAGGGCAATACTGGTCAAATTGTGATGTTTAGCGGTTGAGGCCCATATCGGCACTGTCCTTCCTGGGTACTCATTTCTTCTGCGTATGCCGTCTGCGTGGCACTATCAGCGGTTACCGATCGTCCTTAGTCAGTAGGCTGGCTGGATGGAGCAATGATACAAACGTAGTTTTTTTTTCAGCGATCATTGTTCCCGAATACAAAGCAACACAATTGAAAATAATAGCGACAAAAATAACGGCGATTGTCGCATAGAATGACATTGCTCGTATTGAATTGATCTGAGATGACATTCCGCAACAAGAAAAAAGTTACGAGGAGGACACGTAAAAAGCTGCAGATTGAGGAGCCCTGACCTCCTTAGCACATGCCACAGCATAAAAGCCTCTAATCCTAAATAATCAGAAGAAGGAGAATGGGCTGGGGTGCGTCTGGCAGGTATTCTCAGAACATGAACAGCAGGTTGCCAGTATCCCTCAAGAGAAAAGTGTATAATAGCTGTGTCTTACCAGTACTCACCTACGGGGAAGAAACGTGGAGGCTTACGAATCGGGTTCTACTTAAATTGAGGACGACGCAACGAGCTATGGAAAGAAGAATTATGGGTCTAACGCTAAGGGATAAGAAAAGATCAGATAGAGTGAGGGAACAAACGCGAGTTAATGACGTCTTAGTTGAAATCAAGAAAAAGAAATGGGCATGGGCAGGACATGTAATGAGGAGGGACGATAACCGATGGTCATTAAGGGTTACGGACTGGATTCGAAGTAAAGGGAAGCGTAGCAGGGGGCGGCAAAAGGTAGGTGGGTGGATGAGATTAAGAAGTTTGCAGGGACGAAATGGCCACAATTAGTACATAATAGGGGTTGTTGGAGAAGTATGGGAGACGCCTTTGCCCTGCAGTGGGCGTAATCAGGCTGGTGATAATGATGATGATGATGACGATGAAAAGCCTCTGACTAATCATGTTTTATTTTTACCTATGTCATCGTTTATTGCACAGCAGAAGCTGCTGCTTTTTTGTATGTGTGAATACGCCACAGGGTTCCTAACATACGCAGTGACAATTTGAAATTGATTTTCCGAACATTTGATCGATGTTGCTCAACGTTCACGCATGCTTAGAACGATATGCGGGGCCTTCATTGAAAGCGAGGATATAAAACCAGTGATTATTCAAATGGATTACTGGTCATATGATATGCAAAAAAATCATGAGCAATGTGTTGTTGTGGTGTGTGTTTCTCACCTTGAAGTACTTGTGAAATCATGGATACAGAATAATAAAATGATTGACGCATTGTAGTTATCGGCGGCAACTTCATGTGCTGGTTCAAAGTATTCTTGATTCTTTTGAGATTGTTTCTATCTGTATCTGTTGAATAATTTGTGCTACATTTCGATGTCTTCAAATGAAGCTGTTTGAGTGCGTTTTTGTTTGCCGTCACCGTTCCATGATACGATGCCATAATTTCTCTCTTACTTTGCGTTTATCGATTACTTTTCATTGTGAAGTGCTATTGTTGCCGGACGCGCTACACTCCAAACGCTTAAGTCTTGGTTATCGCTACATTTAGTGGGCTTGTAGGTGAACAATGCTGGAAAGTATTTGTGGTATTTCCAAAATAGTACAACATTAATTGTGCTTCTTAGCTGATCACGTGGAATGTAACAGTATGCAAAAAGGTGAGGCGAGTAGACAGGACACAAGAGAAGAGGGTAGTGGTGCAAGAAAAGAGAAGTGAATCACACGAACGCCGACTATCTAGTGGGCGTTCGGGTTGCCCACTTCACTTCTGTCCTGTCTGCACGCCTCACCTTTTTGCATAATGAATCCTTACCAACTAGCTCAGCTTTCTGTCGGTATAACGTAACAGCTTAAATTGTTTGTTCCGCATCATAAAAAAATTTTTGAACCTATGAATAAATGTTTCATCGTGTGAATCATAGTGCCTGCATTTGTTGGATAATCAAGAAGATATTAGAGCGTCAGCTCGAAGGATAGGACAAGCCTGCGCTTTCTTGTGACATTCAATCGTAGTCGCTTGGCTGTTACTTCTTATGGAGCTCACCGGTGGTCTGTCACCTCATAATACTGCAACGTACTTGCTTGCTCATAGTTTTTTTTTTATTTGGTGTGCGGTAAATAAACTCTATATGAGCAATATATTGTGTCTGCTTGGCATTTCTTGAGGGTATATCTTACTTGGGGTTTCTCGCTCGTTTTCGCAGTCGATGGTCGTCGTACTTTCCCAATCCACACATAGGCGGCGATGCCAAAAAACGCGTGCTTGTGCGCAGTGGAGCCGCGCAGCCCGTAGGGCACCGCAGCGCAACATGTGCAGCTATTTGAGCTGTTGCGTTATACCTTTGGGGTATCTTTTAGGTGCCACGGCGCATCATTCAGAAAGGACAGCCCCTGTCTTCTGCCACGGCGGCCGGAGATGCGGGCCAGCAAGGGTCCTCCAGCGGTGGGCGAGGTGATGACAGTCGCCTTCGATGGCGGCGCTGAGGCCGATTGAAAATGCAGACTGACCAATCGGCTCATACGTATAATCAGCTACACTGCCATTACGAATGGGCTGCCTAACCGCTTCGTTCTATACGGAAATACGCAGCGAGATAACAAACTCTACCTTTTATGTAGGTTTTCGTTAGAGGAACCCATACAGGCTTCCTTCGTCGCAAGTGCTATGATTTGGTGTATGTCTCATTTTCCTTTTACAAATTACTTCGCTCCACCTTGTAGGTTTCCGCAGACCTATTACGTCAAAGTCTTCCCTTCGTTTTGAGTTGTTGACAAGTTCGACTTCGCCCTGCCATCTGCCAGCAGCCTGGTTAGGCTCAGATTGCGCAGCAGCTGCCCCGGAAAGGCGGTAGTCCCGGCTTCGAATCTCGCACCAGGACGAAGTTTTATTCAACTACGAGGCTTTTCTTTAGAGGAACCAGTACGGGTTTCCTTTGCAGCAATTGCAACAATTGTATGGATGTCTCATTTTCGCTTTACTAAATTCTACCTACCTAGCCTACTTGTAGCAGTTGTACGCCTCCAAGAGTATCGCGGCCCTAAAGTATGTCAGCACATCCATCTTCTGGCGGCACGCATCCCACAGCAAATATCTATCGAGTTGATCTCACGCGACCTTCTTGGTTTCCAAAACCGTGCGGATTCAGCGACCCGTCTGGCGACCTTTTTTACGTCACTGCCTCATCTCCTTCACCTAAATCATGCTACCGTCCTTTTAACAAGAAATGAGCACCTCCGGCGCCACACACGTGCTCTCATACCTTCCTGTGCGGTAACCCTCCTCCACGGTGTTACCCGTGCAGAAGAGGTTGTGCTTCGGAGGATCCGGGTCGGGGTTGCCCTCACTTCTGCCCTGACTCGAAAGTGGCCGCACTTTCGCCAGCTATATCCCCGACCTGGATGCCCAGTCTGCAAGTCAGGAAATGCTGAAGCCGACATCATCACCTGCTGTAGGTTTGGCTTACATTCAAACTGGGAGTGGTAAGGGAATACCATCTACTTAGGGCAGGTAGTCACCGCGGATCCGGATGATGAGATTGAAATAATCAGAAGAATAAAAGTGGGCTGGGGTGCGTTTGGCCGGCTTTCTCAGATGATGGACAGCAGGTTGCCATTATCCCTCAAGAAAAAAGTGTATAACAGCTGCGTCTTACCAGTACTCACCTACGGGACAGAAACCTGGGGGCTTACGAAAATGGTTCTACTTAAATTGAGGACGACGCTAGGAGCTATGGAGAAAGGAATGATGGGTGTAACATTAATGGGCGATAAGACGGGAGCAGATTGGATGAGGGAACAAACGCCAGTTCATGACATCTTAGTGGAAATCAAGAAAAAGAAATGAGCATGGGCATGGCATGTAATGAAGAGGGAAGATAACCGATGGTCATTAAGGGTTACGGACCAGATTCCAAGAGAAGGGAAGCGTAGCAGGGAGCGGTAGGTAGTTAGGTGGGCGGTTCAGATTAAGAAGTTTGCAGGGACAACATGGCCACAATTAGCACATGACCGGGTTAGTTGGAGAAGTATGGGAGAGGGATTTGCCCTGCAGTGGGCGTAGCCAGGATGATGATGATGATGATGATGATGAAACCGACGAGGCTTGGCACCTCGCAGCATTGTGACCTTCGCCGCATAATCCTAGCCACTACATTGTTTCGACGCAGGGACCACATTATCGATCGTTCCTGGACTTTACTAGATCGGCAAATCTTTTTTCACTCATTTACTCATCCTTTATCACCCGCAACTCTTAGCCATGTATGCCCTGAGGCATCAACCCTAGCGTTAAAAAAATAAAGAAAAAGAAGAACACAATCCGTCCAGCTGGAAGGACCAGAGACCATCCTAGGGAGATGTTGTCTAAGCAATCTTGCGCCGCCGCGAGAACAAGACAGTCGTTTGAGAATTGTTGGACATTTGTTGAATAGAACAAATCCTTCACGGTAAGTGAATTCTTACTTGCTGGCACATTCTGCTTATATGACATGCTATTGCCCGGCAGTCGTTGCGATGTTTAGCCGTCCCGATTGACAACGGAATAGGCTGTGCGCTGTGTCCCTCGATGTTAATAGAAAAAGCCAGTCGTCGGAATCGCTGCATGTGGTTTTATCGCTTGCTGCTATCCGTAGGAGCTGTGAAAATCGCAAGCGCTGCCAGAGCCATGGTGTGTTCCATCAAAGCAGAGGCGAGAGGACGCATAAAATGGTTTCTTTACCAGCCCATGATTCGGAGCCTATGCATATTGAGCTTAGCATGCGTTTTGTGTGTTTGAATTTATTCAGCTTCCCAGTTTACTGTCTACGGCACGTTATTTAAATAAAGAGTCACATAACTGAAGGCGTCATTTTGTTGGCGGCATGCTTTCGTTACGATGCGCCGCGAGCTTGACGGTGTCTTTCGCCCGTGGATAATCTGCTAACACTGAAATTACGTGCAGTGCCAGTGCTAGTTCCAAACGTTACCGCAGGCATTCAGCTGCACGCTGCGCGAAAGCAGTTGGGCGCGTAATCTTGAACTTACTGAAAATAAATTCGGAATTCTCATTTAGCGCTGATCAAAACTAGGCTGTTTTTGCTCATGTATCATGGTCCGAATGTGAACGGGCGCTTACGTGTACGAACTGGGCCAATTGTGAAGTGGCCATTTATGCATAGGAATCGAATATAATGACAGCTTTGTGGAATTATACAGTTACAGGGGCGTTTTGAATATGTTTACGGTTTTGGACATGGCTGTGCATTTGCTAATACCAGTTGGCGCTTCAGAGTTATGTCATATGAAAAGGTAAATCCGCCTTCCTATGGGGGTTACAAGCGTTATCTGCGCATCTTGCTATTCCATGGCAAATGAAAATGTGCTTACCGCTTTAATATTTTTAATTTATTTAATATCGCCTCCGTGTGTCCCGTGGTCACCGTGACGCTCGCGAGGCACTTACCCGTGCGGTCTACAACCGCGATCACGTGGGCGCTTCCCCCTCCTCTATATCGCGCAGCGTCTACGTACACCGCCTCATTGCTGTTACCAAACTTCTTCTGAAGCTTTATTTCATTAAAGAAGAAAACAAAAGGGAGGGCTTAAGAAAATGTACCGCGAATAAGATATCTCCAAAAAAGAAATGGTGAACCCCATTGCAAATCGAGTCAAACATTTTCAAATACGAATAAAAAGAGGTGCACGCAGAAGCAAATATTTTCGACTACGAGCTATTTCTATCAAGTGATAGCAAGCTCATTGCTATGCGGTCCGACCTTTGTCGGAAGCAAGATTCGCTCTCAGCAGCTAGATAGTCAACCTCAATTATCCTGACATACTCTCCGCCTGCGCAAAACGTCTCACTGTTGCATTTCGCCGTTTTGAAGAGTTTATGTTGGTCTGTGTGAGGGACACCTGCACCTCGGCGTCAGCCAATACTGCTTTTATAACTTAAGGTCCTTCAAAGAATCGAGGGCACAGTTCCTTTCCCTTTCATCCTTTAATGCGTCGGTCCTCCTTATCCTCACACGCCTTCCGCTGCGCGTTTGCCGCACGGACCATATGAAGCATCCTCTTGGACAGTTGTAAAGTCAACGCCTGATTTTTCGGCCTCCCTAGGGGCCACGAAAACGACCGAAAAATCTGGCAATCAGAAAGAGGTATGTATGCTTTTTACGGCCCCTAAAGGGCTCAAACCACCACAGAAATGTCCTAAGAAAGCTATGAAGGACTGTCAGTACACTTTTTTAGTCATATCAGTGCTCGTAATGTGACAGGAGATCCCATGTGCACGCGTGTAACCTTAAGAAATATTGTGTCCACTGACAGTTGTCCCTTCCCACGCTTAAGCTTCACCGCAATACTTTGCATACGCATGAACGCGTCACATTTCTGTACTGAGGCGAAGTTGAATTTCACGAACCGGTATGACTCAGAACCGTGCATTCCGAGCTTCGAAGCCAATTTCGAGAATTATAAAGTGCCATTGCTGACAACCGCTAATCTTTGAGCATGGGTATTTCCAATAACTGATTTTAGCTTGTTGTGACAAACGTGAGTGATAAGAATACCATTATTATTATTAATATTACTATCGTCATTACTCGGGGTAGTAGCTGTTGTAGTATCATTATTGTTATAGTTTAACCTTATTAATATTATTATTTCTTTGATATTTCTATTAAATTGGTGTCTCTATGATGCAGGTGATGGCGACAATGATTACTGTTATGACAACGATGCTGAACTAATATATATTACAAGCCGCTCCTGCGCGGCTCTCACTATAACTGATACGGCATAGACACCCATTCTCAACTCAGACTCGACTAACACGAGACTGTATCTCTTCGACTTCAAATATAGAGAGGATGGATGGATGGATGGATGGATGGATGGATGGATGGATGGATGGATGGATGGATGGATGGATGGATGGATGGATGGATGGATGGATGGATGGATGGATGGACGGACGGACGGACGGACGGACGGACGGACGGACGGACGGACGGACGGACGGACGGACGGATGGATGGATGGATGGATGGATGGATGGATGGATGGATGGATAGATGGATGGATCTTCTGAGCGTCCCCTTTAGAACGGGGCGGTGGGTTGCGCCCTCAAGCTCTTGCAGTTATACTGCCTAATGTGCTACCTAGGGTAAAACAGAAAAAAAAGAAAAAGAAAACCCACCATAAACAAATTTTCTGACCTCCTGTTGTGAAATTTATTTTTTAACGTCTCAGTTTTTTGTCGTTTCCCTACTTCTACCAATTTTCCAATCGCCTCTTACTAATCTCTATTGCGGATTTGTTTACTTTCTCCCTGCTCTCACTCAACCCAAAGGCTTGAAAGATGCCAATGGTGCCTAAATATGCAGCTAAGTAGATATGTTCACATTTTATTAAAACATGCTCCATCGTTTCCCTAGCTTTACCGCATCAAGTACATGCTTCTTCTTTCTTCCTTTATCTCGTTTTATGCGTGCGCGTTCTAAGGCATCCTGATCTTGCTTCGAGTAACAGTATCAGTAACATCATCAAGTAACACTAGACTACGGTTGCGTCTACACCAGGTAGCACTGCACCGTCCGGGTGTGCATACCAGATGACACCAGACCACTCTGGTGTGCATGCCAGGTAGCACCAGACTATGCTTGTGTTTACACGAGAAAACACCGGAATACACGAAATTGGTGTGGTGTATTTTGTCAGCTTGGTGCATTGTATCCTGAATCTACACTGACAAATGTAGATGTAGAGGTCCAGACAATGCATAGAAAGAAAGCATTGTAAACAGTCTAATTTACGCAATTTTTATCTGATCATCTACACCCTGTAAAACAATTGTGCAAAAGTGTACATTAATATCGCCGCTGCCTCAAGGAGATGGTCCTTCAGTTATTTTAGAATTTTTGTTGGGTGTTTTGTGTTATCGCTCTGGAAACATTTTCAATATAGCATTCTCTCTTTAGTGCCACATGTAGGATTACTATTTGTACCAATTTCACATAACAAATTATATTAGAAGAATTTTCATTTTGTCATGAGGATTCCCTTCATGTTATTGGTCTCCCAGCACCCACTGAGACAAAGCATGTGGTGTTTTCAACATGCTAATTGACATGCAGTTTACCATAGCCACTGCATTGTAGCAGCACATGTATGCGTGCATCAGTGTTTATAAGTTGAATTGAACTGAATATTAACTTTCAGATGCTGCACACGTGAAATGCTGGGACAAAAGCAGCAGTGAAGCAGCTTGACCAGCTCACCCTGAATATAATGGGTAGAAAGCAGTGACATATTATTGTGAACAAAAACCAACAGGAAATACTGAAATCATTGCAATAATAAATAATATTAATACTAGACACAACTTTAGCCGGGTACAATAGATAATAATTTGGCATCAAGTAATACGTGAATAAGTGTGAGAAAAGTGCATGTGGAAATGTGCAAATGGGACTACAGTGATACTATCTGTGAAATCAATGAATCACATCACGTCATGAACATGTCATTGTCACTACTATTCATAATTCATTCATAATACATTCATGTCACTACTATTCTATAAGCTACCTATTATTTTCTCTCTGTCGCACACATTGACCCGTTGTTCTCTCACACCAGACGTACGCCCCCCCCCCCTTTTACGCCCCCCGTACCCACCCTGTACGCCCACCATTCACCCACCATTTACACAAGTCACCTCGTGTCTATCCCACCATCCACCCAGCCCACCCACACTTCAACCAGCACATTCATCATTCACCCACCGTTTATACACGTCACCCAGTATGTATGCCACCACCTACCCAGCACATTTACCATTCACTTAGCACGCCCACCGCTGACACAAATCACCCAGTCTATGTCCCACCAATACATCCCGCCAACTTCCACGGTACACACCATCGAACCGATATGCCCACGATGGATAGATAGATAGATAGATAGATAGATAGATAGATAGATAGATAGATAGATAGATAGATAGATAGATAGATAGATAGATAGATAGATAGATAGATAGATAGATAGATAGATAGATACATAGATACATAGATAGATAGACAGATAGATAGATAGATAGATAGATAGATAGATAGATAGATAGATAGATAGATAGATAGATAGATAGATAGATAGATAGATAGATAGATAGATAGATAGATAGATAGATAGATAGATAGATAGATAGATAGATAGCACTTTTATTCATATCAATTCTCGTACGCCAAAATCAGGCCTACCAAAGCCTCACCAAGGGCTTGAGTGGCAGCGCCTGGCAGACAGCGAACATTAGCAAACCAAAGGAAAATAGAGATGTTGCAACGTACTCGACAAACAAAAAAAAGAAAAATTTAACAATACAGAGAGACAGATATAGAGAAATAGCTATTAGAACAGCAAAAGGCATGACAGTAATGCTAAATTAAGATGAATTCCATCATATCCATCATGCTTTGCATCATTCCCGGCACATTTTCCAACATGACCTGCAGAAAATTCATGATGAGCAATGCTGGGGTATCCAATAGGGATGTACATTGGTGATGATGTTCACCGAAATTTAGGAGCCGCAACCGTGCAGGGTTCTATAGATGTCTATATCCCAGGTCTCATAACGTACTGGTATGAAAGCGCCACGGGCCCGTGTTGCTGTCTTTCTACAAGCTCTTGAAAGAAGCCATGTTTTGTCTCGCCCTCGTTGCTGTCACCTTCATGCTCGCTTTCCTGTTTTTCGTGGTTGCTGACTTCGATCGCGTGAGGTCCTGGCGCATGATTTCAGCACTCGATTCATTCACGTTCCTCCTGGCAGCTTTCTACTCCACGTCTTATTCGGTTCCCACGATAGGCCGCCGGAGTGGCTTGTGCAGCTTTGTGTGCAGCCTTTCGCTTTTGGGCATGCTTCCATTTTCGAATTACTTTCGAGGTGAGCTCACATCTCGCGTGACCTTGCGCGAATTTCCTGAACATATCGACACTCTGGAGAAATTGGAAAGCGCACTGGACGAAAATCGAGTGGCAACCTACGTAGTCAAAGATTCGTTCATTCACCAGCGCTTAGCGGGTAGTGGTACTGTCGACACCATTAAAAAGAAGCTTCGCTTGGCATTTCATGCACAAGAGGCCCGCGAGAAGCTAGTGCAATGGTCGTGGACAGATTGTCTCAAGTGCGCACTCAGACAAGACCGCATCTGTTTGGCTGTCTCGTTGCCGCCGTGGTTCCGCAATCCTTCCAAGCGAAGTATTGTAGAATCTCGGGAGCGCCTGAGTCCTGTCAATTGACCAACGCCGTTCGTTGACGTACCCAATTGACCAACGCCATCGAGCTGCGTACCGTGACTTGGTAAGAAGGATCACCGAAACTGGGCTGCTCCGTCCGCCGGAATCGTACTTGAAACAGGGCGTCTGGCTGAATTACCGGGAGCAACGTTTAGTCGAAATGAGTGCACTCCAACTCGAAGAGCGTGCCTCTTTTTCGGTGTTTTCATGGTCTTGTTGGCCCTCTCAATAGTTTTTTGTGCAATTGAGATTGGCACTCACCTAAAAAAAAGACATCTGCGGGCCGAGACCCATAAAGACGGTCTACATTGATGAACACACACTACGCGAAAACTCCGATCTGAGCGTATAGATCGTCCATTGCCCTTACCTATTCCGGCGGCAAAGAAAATGTCTCAGTTGTAACAAGAGGACAAGCAACTCTTCGTCCATGACCTGTAGCTGGGACTTACCTTGTAGTATTAGGTCAGGGCGCCTAGAGAAGTAAATAGATATTTGAGATTTCAACATTGTTCTGATGGATATACAGAAATTTCGAGCATCACATTGTAACTGTCTATTGCAATCATCGCTATAGTTTATCTGTCCGAAATAAGGTCACTAGGAAAACATATGTTCAATCTTCGTTTTCATATGGAGTTATCAGTGGTTAAATTTGGCAAAGCCTATCTGACTCACTACATCTAAAGTAATGTGATATCGCAATAACTGCACATGGCTGGAGAGTGGTAAAAACACGCCTTCCTTTACATAACCTCTGCAACGCCACCTGCTATGACCTCTGGCAGATGCAAAGAAGTGTCCGACTAACATTATGAAACTATATATGTTTAACAAGCTAAATTAGATTCCAAAAACTATTCTAGCTTGGAAACCAAGTAATATGTGGCACATTTATCTCTGTCCAAACGAGAGATGCAATCCAATTAAAGAGTAAAAAAGTCATTGTGTCGAACGATTCTTGCTTATTTCTCTAAAACCCATATTAGGACTGCTATGGAGAAAATTGGCCGGATGTTATATGGTGTCGCATGAAGGCGTGTCGTCTCATCCTCTCTAATTGTTGTTGGACTAGTGTAGTTAGCTGTTTAGGTTTAGGATGATGAAAAGCCTCTGACTAAGCATGTTTTATTTTTACCTATGTCATCATTTATTGCAAAGCAGAAGCTGCGGCTTTTTTGGTGTGTGTGAATACGCTTCAGGGTTCATAACATACGCAGTGACAATTTGAAATTGATTTTCCGAACGTTTGGTCGATGTTGCTCAACGTTCACGCATGCTTGGAACGATACGCGGGGCCTTCATTGAAAGCGAGGATATAAAAACAGTGATTATTCAAGTGGATTACTGGTCATATGATATGTAAAAAAAGCATGAGCAATGTGTTGTTGTGCTGTGTGTTTCTCAACTTGAAGTACTTGTGAAATCATAGATACAGACTAATAAAATGATTGGCGCATTGTAGTTATTGGCGGCAACTTCATGTGCTGGTTCAATGTATTTTAAATCTTTTGAGATTGTTTCTGACTGTATCTGTTAAATAATTTGTGCTACATTTCGATGTCTTCAAATGAAGCTGTTTGAGTACCTTTTGTTTGCCGTCACCGTTCCATGATACGATGCCATAATTTCTCTCTTACATTGCATTTATCGATTACTTTTCATTATGAAGTGCTATTGTTGCCGGACGTGCTACACTCTAAACGCTTAAGTCTTGGTAATCGCTACATTTAGTGGGCTTGTAGGTGAACAACGCTGGAAAGTATTTGTGGTATTTTCAAAATAGTATAGCATTTATTGTGCTTCTTAGCTGATCACGTGGAATGTAACAGTATGCAAAAAGGTGAGGCGTGCAGACAGGACACAAGAGAAGAGGGTAGTGGTGGTAGAAAAGAGAAGTGGATCACACGAACGCCGACTTTCTAGTCGGCGTTCGCGTTGTCCACTTCTATTCTCTTGTGTCCTGTTTGCACGCCTCACCTTTCTGCATAATGAATCCTTACCAGCTAGCTCAGCTGTCTGTTGGTGTAATGTAACAGTTTAAATTGTGTGTTGCACATCATAGAAAAATTTTTGAAACTGATGAATAAATGTTTAAACTTGTGAATCATAGTCCCAGCATTTGTTGGATAATCAAAAAGATAGAGCATCAGGTCAAAGGATAGCACCAACCTGCGCTTTCTTGTGACATTCAATCGTAGTCGCTTGGCTGTTACTTCTTAGGGAGCTCACCGGTGGTCTGTCAACACATAATACTGCTCTTTATAATAATACTGCTCATAATACTCTTTTCCCTCATCTCCGTATTGAATATGGGATACATCTTGCGACAGAGCGGGGAACGACTGGATTTTTCTCGGCAATCCTGCGGGAAGTCTGACTTGCCTCGTAGTCGCCTATCTGTTTGCAGGCACACCATTTCGAGGGTAGCTCTAGCTTTCGAGGATCTTTCGAGCTGCGAAATTCTGACAGACTCCGCTATTTAGTCCCAGCTATTGTACACGCCCATAGAGGGGAGCTTCTTTCTGGAGGTGTTAATTTGTAAGCGTATGGCCCTCTTTGTGTACGGCCGAATGAGTGAGTCGAGTTTTTTCCCTCTCTTCCGAGCTGATGTTTAAGAAAGCTTTCTCGAATTTGGCTGTGTTCTTTGTTCAGGATGTGTAGCATACAAACTACGACCTTTAATATTACCAGAAAGGCAAGCGCTATGCCTCTGCCTTGGGCTGCCAAATTTCGTGGCTAGCAATGTACTTTATTGGGAGTCTGGGATTATTTGGCTTGAATGCAGATTTAAGCAACTAACTGTTTTTACTTTCCTGAAGTCTTATGATGCATCCCTCTTCCATTTGCGACCAGTTTTCATCAATTCTTCCGAATTATTTTTCATAACAGGTTGGCGGCGTTACCAACAGCCACAAGTTGTTTTTCTTCAGTGGCTGTTATCGAAACATCAAGTTCGTCTGCTGAACCTCATCTGTCCAAACTCTAATTCGTTGGAGGTAAAAGTGATCTTTGGATATATTTTTGCAGAACACGCAAAATTTTTTCGGGCGCGCAGACTTGAAGACCTCCACCAAGCTCATGTTAATCAATTTACAGCTCACCTAATAATTTCAACGGATGCATCACAATATTTAGACAAGGCCGGTGTTGGCATCTTTTCAATTCAGCTTACTTGGTATCTTGCTCTCCGTCTCGCCGATTAAACTTCTATATTTCTTGCTAAATTCCTAGCGATCATTCTGGCCATTCGAAAATTGGGTCCACAGGTATCTACGGAAATAGTGGCTACACATGCCCTTTCAGTCTGTACCCATTTAACTTCCGCTAATTCGTCACACCTGTTGAGTATATTTTCGACTCTTGTCCCACCTAATTTGTCTGAAGTCCGCCTGTCTGTCTGTCTTTTCTTGCGAGTCAACTAGGCACAAGCCATGCATCGATGATTAGTGCTCTGCACAAGTTCGTTGAAGCATCCGCTAGGAAACGCTGCTAGGGTACCGACCATGGGACATTTCATTTTAATATTATTACTTTTCCTTAGCTTCACAGCCTAATTTCTTTTTTTTATCTATTGGTGCTCACGAAATCGGTATTATCAACTAATTGCCAAATGATTCGTTTTAAATGCTCGCCTTTAATCCTTTTGGTATGTTGTTGGGTGTTGGTTTCATTCTATACAGTGTCGCCAATCACCCTGGTTGGTACGAGCCATGTTTTGAGGCAACAACAACAACAAAAACAACAGCAACAAAACGTCACACGCTTGCGCGGCCCACGCCGAACAGCCGCAGCCTAAGCTGGAGGAGCGGCTCTATAGGAGCTCCATTTTGGGCGCCACGCACTGGAGAATCTTCGCGGTGAAGACTCTTACGTCGTTTTCACGAGAACGAGCTGAACTTTCCATCCCCCACCGTCGGCGAGCAGCGTCTTGTGCTGCTCTCTGCGCAGCAGTCTGTTAAACCCAACGTTGCCTGGTCGCAGCCGCCCGCATAGCTCTATGATTCGCTATTTCAGCAGCGGTTCATAACTTGCGACGAGACGCCATAACGTGTAGCGAAGATTAAATACAGGTATCGAGCCTGGGCGCCCCATATGCCATATCCCTCGACAGGCCGAACAATACGATGCTCTTGATGACGTTGATGATTTATTGGCACCCCACTTGAAACGAGGCGATGACAAATGGTCGGTGGGCCTGCTTGACTTGAAAAAAGGTCGAGCTACATGCAACGTGCAACAGCTACCTGCAACTGTTTTATATCGGGACACCTGATGGAATGAAACGCAACTGCAATGCGAATTTAGCACGCAGCGACGCTACGTGGCGCGCATGTCACATAGCGTGAAAAATAGCACGATATGATGCTAATGACGACGATTTTTTATTTGAATCCCCATTGAAATGATGCAGTGACAAACAGTCACCCAGCCTGCGTGATTTAATCAGGTATACGATACGAGGCTTTCACTGAAGCATTATTATTATACATCTCCTCAGTCTTCTTTTTCATCCTGAAACTCTCACTATCTACCTTTTACCGCTACCTATGGAACTGCTACATGGCGTGCCACCTCCTGCAATAATATAAAAATAAAATGCCGCCGTTATAACAAGTATTCTGAAGTACTGCTTTTCATTGTACGCTTAAAAACTAATTCGACAATAGCGGCATACAAGGTTATCAAAGTTAGAATATTTATGTACATCTGCGTCGCCATGTGCGCTATACAGCACAAGTAGATTGCAGTTGTTTGGTGTCAACTCCCGCGAGCTTTCAGCATAATTTCCACACAGAGCGTGTGCTCTGCCATAGTCGCTGAACTGGTACTGCCAAATTGAGCTACTACATTATATATATGTCTATATATATATATATATAGATATATATATATATATATATATATATATATATATATATATATAGAAGTTGTTACGCATAAGGACTTTCGGTGGTGGCAACGCTTCCTGGTTACCGTTACCATAACGGCATTGTGCGAGATTCATAGTAATCTTGTTAAAGACAACGCTGTTGTGTGCGCGGGAAAAAAAATCATACGGCCCTCAGGATTGTTTCCTTTCTGCGGCGAATCACCATGGGAATAATAGTTCGCGATGCTGATGCTCTCAGTGCGCTCCATTGTATCATAGAACATCGACGACATTGGGCCCCGAAGCTTCCCGACTTGGTTGCGTTTGTGAAGAAGGCAGCAGCAACAGCAATATATTAAGTGACAAAATCACAGGGGAACGCACTTGCCCAAAAAACAGTGAAACAAACAGTAGACGCAGTGCTACTTGTGTCTGGCAAGTCCGAAAGCGACATCAAATTGTAATGTGCTGGACAGCTTCTGATGATTCCGTGGCATCCAATAAGTAAGTGCCTCGCTGTGTGAGACACCAAGACTCCACAGGCAGCCGTCGCCTGGGAATACGCATCCTATCTGAGAGTTGAAACCTGAATATCTGCAGCTTTGAAGGCACGTTTTTTTTTTTTTTTAGGTTGCTGTAAAATGCTTGTGATGAGCGCACTGACCCTTTGTGCTGTGTCTAAGAGGTTACAATTGTGAGTGTATTGTCACGTAGGTACACGTTTGCGACAGGCTAGGTTCCTTAAAGCAATCAGCGTTCATTGCCTACAAGGACACCTTTAGCGCCTTCGCCACTTTTCTGCAACACGCCATCGCAGTTAGTGCTCGTATTAGTTGGTTTGTGAACTGGTACGTAGTGCACTCAAATTGTGCGTGACGTTATAGGTTCTTAAACGCGATAGTGAAGTGGGCGCAAGTTAGAAGCAGTTTACCAGCAAGCAAACTATACATTGCGTTCGCAATAAGACTGCCCTATGTTTACGTTTGCAGAAAGTGCGAGCATGATTACGAAATTAGCATAGAAGCTCTTAGCAAGCTGCAGAACAGCGTAAGTTTTTTTTTTTTTTTTGCTACACAGTGCCTGCTTTCGCATTGCGAAACACCTCATTGCACCTCATTGCACCTCATTGCGAAACAAGTTCTGTACCAAACTGCATCAACTCATGGCAAGGTACAACCAATATCTACCCTTATTAACTGTGCTAATTAACATTACAACACAAGTATTCAATGCATCTAATGCGAACGTGACTGTACTAGAAGAAAGGGTTATCCACGTCGCAAATGTATTGCGTTCCCAAATAATGCCACACGATGCAGTAGTGCTAGCCACCTGCGAGTCGCACTGGCATTCGAAGGACCATTTTTGGTTAAGAAGATTACCATGGGCGGTGACAACGTGGAAACTGGCGGAGGTCGTTAAGTTCCGAAATTTCGTTTCTGTTACCATGCGAAACGGTATCAAGACCAATGTCTTAGTAAGAAATGTCGGTAAATTGGCGTCAACGTGCCTAGACCGGACGTTTCGTTCGGAATTTCTAGTTTACTATGTGGACTGGATTGTTATGGAAGCGGACCAGGAGTCAAAGAACATGCTGAGTAGCTACGTTTCTCAGACTTCTTTCAAAAATTTCAGCTGCGACTCAAGCCTCTTGAAAGATACCTCAATATTGTCAGCAGTTGCGTTTCCGACACTCTTCTCCAGGGGCTGCGATGAGCAGGACAGCAAGCGAATAGTTGCCAAACATTCACAGCTGAGAAACACTGTTATCCGGGCCGCGTGCATGGACATACCGCATTTCCGTCCTCCCAACAAAAAACCAAACTGCAACTCCTGGCAGACTGATGTCATATTTGCTGCGTTGAAGTTTTATAATGTTACCGTAGTTCAGTTCTTCTACACCAGTTCATCCCGCCTCATTAAAGACATGTTCTATGGCCGTATTGATGTTCACCGAAATTTAGGAGCCGCAAGCGCGCAGGGTGCTATAGATGTCTATATCCCAGGTCTCATAACGTACTGGTATGAAACATTTTACGCAAAGCGCCACGGGCCCGTGTTGCTGTCTTTCTACAAGCTCTTGAATGAAGCCAAGTTTTGTCTCGCCCTCGTTGCTGTCACCCTCATGTTCACTTTCCTGTTTTTCGTGGTTGCTGACTTAGATCGCGTGAGGTCCTGGCGCATGATTTCAGCACTCGATTCATTCACGTTCCTCCTGGCAGCTTTCTACTCCACGTCCTATTCGGTTCCCACGATAGGCCGCCGGAGTGCCTTGTGCAGCTTTGTGTGCAGCCTTTGGCTTTTGGGCATGCTTCCATTTTCGAATTACTTTCGAGGTGAGCTCACATCTC
This sequence comes from Dermacentor andersoni, assembly GCF_023375885.2. Taxonomy (NCBI): domain Eukaryota; kingdom Metazoa; phylum Arthropoda; class Arachnida; order Ixodida; family Ixodidae; genus Dermacentor; species Dermacentor andersoni. The sequence goes on along the minus strand of NC_092823.1, from coordinate 60,711,979 downwards.
GCGTGACCTTGCGGGAATTTCCTGAACATGTCGACACTCTGGAGAAATTGGAAAGCGCACTGGACGAAAACCGAGTGGCACCTTGCGTAGTCAAAGATTCGTTCATTCACCAGCGCTTAGCGGGTAATGGCATTGTCGACACCATTAAAAAGAAGCTTCGCTTGGCATTTCATGCACATGAGGCCCACCAGAAGCTAGTGCAATGGTCGTGGACAGATTGTCTCAAGTGCGCACTAAGACAAGACCGCATCTGCTTGGCTGTCTCGTTGCCGCCGTGGTTCCACAATCCTTACAAGCGAAGTCTCGTAGAATCTCGGGAGCGCCTGAGTCCTGTCTTTTTGACCAACGCTGTTCGTAAGAACTACCCCCATCGAGCTGCGTACCGTGACTTGGTAAGAAGGATCACCGAAACTGGGCTGCTCCGTCCACCGGAATCGTACTTGAAACAGGGCGTCTGGCTAAATTACCGGGAGCAACGTTTAGTCGAAATGAGTGCACTCCAACTCGAAGAGCTTGCCTCCTTTTTCGTTGTTTTCATGGTCCTGTTGGCCCTCTCAATAGTTTTTTGTGTAATTGAGATTGTCACTCACCGAAAAAAAAACATCTGTGGGCCGAGACCCATAAAGACGGTCTACATTGATGAACACACACTACGCGAAAACTCCGATCTGAACATATAGATCGTCCGTTGCCCTTACCCATTCCGGCGGCAAAGGAAATGTCTCAGTTGTAGTAAGAGGACAAGCAACTCTTTGTCCATGACCTGATGTTGGGACTTACCTTGTTGTAGTAGGTCAGGGCACCTAGAGAAGTAAATTGATATTTGAGATTTCAACTTTGTTCTAATGGATATAGAGAAATTTCGAGCATCACATTGTAACTGTCTATTGCAATGATCGCTATAGTTTATCTGTCCGAAATAAGGTCACTAGGAAAACATATGTTCAATCTTCGTTTTCATAAGGGTTTATCTATGGTTAAATATGACAAAGCGTCTCTGACTCACTACATCTAAAGTAATGTGATATCGCAATAACTGTACATGGCTGTAGAGTGGTAAAAACACGCCTTCCTTTACATAACGTCTGCACCGCCACCTGCTATGACCTCTGGCAGGTGCAAAGAAGTGTCCGACTAACATTATGAAAGTATAAATGTTTAACAACCTAAATTATTTTCCAAAAACTATTTTAGCTTGGAAACCAAGTAATATGTGGCACATATATCTCTATCCAAACGAGAGATGCAATCCATTTCAAGAGTAAAAAAGTCATTCTGTCGAACGATTCTTGCTTATTTCTTTAAAACCCATATTAAAACTGCTATGGAGAAAATTGGCTGGATGTTATATGATGTCGCACAAAGGCATGTCGTCTCATCCTGTCTAATTGTTGTTGGACTAGTGTAGTTATCTGTTTAGTTAAAACTATATCGTGATACAAATGAACTACATTACCCAGTATCAGAAAACTGCGTTTTGCGTTTCAAAGTAAAGTGAGGCAGGCTTATATTTTTTTATATTAGCCTGGTTTATAAACCCAAAAAGAGTGTTTTGAATTATTATATTTCATCTCTCAAGCATTTTGATAGTTAACCATATCGTACGATTTCCATCTTTCTTATGCTTACCTTTTTCCTAGCTATTCCTGATTGGAAGCGTTCGACACAACGGTTTCTTATCAACATTTACCCGCTTAATTAATATACCCCTATTTTTTTCAATATTTCAATAAGCATACCGTTTTTTGGTTATGCTAATCTGTTTCAGTAAAGGCGTGAATATCTTTCCAGTAGTGAATACTTGATACCCATGTGTTTCGCGTGTTCATGGCAAATAAATTACCTTAAGCATCTAAGGCATGAAGTTTTGCAATAATATCTTGGATTACCATAGGGGCATCAATTGTGTTGCAGCGTGATTTCAATACTCGTGGAGATTGCTCCACTATTTCATTCATTGCGAGCACGAGAAGTTGGCTATATTATAGTGTGCCTTTGCAGTTGAATTCGCTCTGGAAATAATTTCTATGATATATTTCCAGAATATATTTCCGGTGTATCTTTCGCTTCTCGCATCATCCTATTGTCTTCTCGAATTTTGTGCTCTTGAACTAGTCATAGCCGGCCAGTATAGTTCTCACGATCTGTTCATGCTGGTCACATCGCTTTGCATATTATATATATAGCCGAAATAAGCCTCGGAGATGCTCTTTTATGGAAATCTAACCGATGTGTAGGGCTTGATCCTTTCTGGTTGGACAAAAAAGTTGCCGCTTTGGTAAAATCGGTCTGGTGCGATTATTGATATTAGCCAACAATTTGTATGAACATGTTCATGAATATACTATTCAACTTGCTGCAATAGGTATATATTATACTGTTCGATGTTGATCTCAAGCCCCGGTAAATGCTATTTTCCTGTTGCCATAATAATGGTTTTAGAAAAGCCTTTTCGATTAGGTTTCAGAAAAGCCTTTTCGATTAGGTTGCGGCAATCCCCTGTCGTGTTTAGATATTAGCGCAGTTCTTGTTACGCAGTTTGTTAGCCTGAATGTCATAGGAAAGCTTTTTTACAATAATGTTTCGAAAGCTGTAACAGTGTTTTACCTTAGTCGTTCATAAGACCTCCAAGATTTCCGGTACACGTCGGAGAAATGCAATAATGCGTCGATAGAATTTTGTATGGAGAAACGAAAATCGTAGTGCCGGGAAAATTTGAGCACCGCGTGTACATAGTGGCGGGAGGAAAACTGCGCGTTTAAGCTATGCATTGTAGCTACGAAACAAATAAAACTGCGCCAGCACAATGCACCAGTAGCATATTTATAGCGCCAGAGAGAATCTCCCTGGCTCACGTATAAAAGAGGGTATATATGACATAATTTAGAGGAATCTGGCATAGGGGATTCCAAAGGAGGTAATAGCACGTCTCCGTTTAGAGTTCGCACACAATAAAATTTTCTGCCTTTCAGAAGGAGATGAGGGCTGCACCTTAGTGAATCTTTACTTGAGCTGTAACTGTGGGAGACAGTCCTTTAGTATTTATGTATAACGTTGCTCCCAGGTATCAGCTAATATTGGACTTGGATAATTGGACACGACACCAAATTTGTTTGGATTTCAGAAAGGCCTCCAAGTTTTGAAGTGTTTTTGCACGAAGAACGTTGCGAACATTGATGTTTTATTTCACGTAAGGGAAGGTTTGTATGAAAAACAATTTTTAAACAAAACCCAATAACTTGTTCTCAGACCTCAGAATCACTTGGGAGCTTTCCATACATTAGTCGCACCCTGAAACTTTACGCGTATACCTCAAGGAAATTTATACTTGCAGGCAACTGAAACACAAAATAAGCTTCGTGCACGGCAATTTTTCTTTATCCGAGCAAACGGAAATAGAAGCATTTCGTAAATATGAAATCACTAGCGTTGTTCTCCGTTCAAAGAATGCGTGCCTAAATGTTTCAGGAGGGCTTTCTGCATTGAAGGTTGTTAACGCTCCTGCCACTGGCAACACTACAGGTTTGTGGGTTGCAGTGATTCGTATTAGATAAATTTTCGTGCATGTTTATTTTATTATACCCAGTTTGTACTGCTCCCTGACAAATGCTTTACGAGTACACTGTGTTCTCTTGCCTTCGCTGATACACACTGACCTCATGCTTATTGCATCAGCCGCGCGTGACACCTGTTTACAGCACGGCGTGAACTCCACTGTATAAAACTCACAATAACTATAATGATCCCTGAAGACTCTTCAAGAGCACGAGCAGAAATACTAGAAGGAAAATGCCGCCTTCAATACGAGATTAGAGATGGCGTTACTATCAAATACGGCACGGCAAAGCCACTACAACATTCGTCTAGTGTGGAAAAGACAATCGCGTATATAGACGGCGCCATTGTATATGAGAGAAAGATATTCGGGAGAGGGTACGGCAGGTGTGCAACTCCAATGTGCTGAAGCATCGTAATAAAATGCTAAATAGCCCAGTCTCAAGCCTTGCTTCAAACATGCTGATGCCGTCCCATAAGGATGCACCATGATGACACGACATTTAGAATGACAACTCCGATGCTTCAAGCGAATCTCTCTACCCCACAATGTGTGTTGCTTGAGCGCATGCGAATCTGCGTTCCGGCGCGCCGTATAACCGCTTTACAGTCATGTCTGGAGCTGAAAACTTGTGCTTAACGAGCTGTGGTACATCTGAAATATTAAAATTGCATATTGCGCTCCTGAAACCTAATTCCTCCGCTCATTGCACTGTGTTTGAGGGCAATACTGGTCAAATTGTGATGTTTAGCGGTTGAGGCCCATATCGGCACTGTCCTTCCTGGGTACTCATTTCTTCTGCCTATGCCGTCTGCGTGGCACTATGAGCGGTTACCGATCGTCCTTAGTCAGTAGGCTGGCTGGATGGAGCAATGATACAAACGTAGTTTTTTTTTCAGCGATCATTGTTCCCGAATACAAAGCAACACAATTGAAAATAATAGCGACAAAAATGACGGCGATTGTCGCATAGAATGACATTGCTCGTATTGAATTGATCTGAGATTACATCCCGCAACAAGAAAAAAGTTACGAGGAGGAAACGTAAAAAGCTGCAGATTGAGGAGCCCTGACCTCCTTAGCACATGGCACAGCATAAAAGCCTCTAATCCTAAATAATCAGAAGAATGAGAATGGGCTGGGGTGCATCTGGCAGGTATTCTCAGAACATGAACAGCAGGTTGCCAGTATCCCTCAAGAGGAAAGTGTATAATAGCTGTGTCTTACCAGTACTCACCTACGGGGAAGAAACCTGGAGGCTTACGAATCGGGTTCTACTGAAATTGAGGACGACGCAACGAGCTATGGAAAGAAGAATGATGGGTCTAACGCTAAGGGATAAGAAAAGATCAGATAGAGTGAGGGAGCAAACGCGAGTTAATGACGTCTTAGTTGAAATCAAGAAAAAGAAATGGGCATGGGCAGGACATGTAATGAGGAGGGACGATAACCGATGGTCATTAAGGGTTACGGACTGGATTCGAAGTAACGGGAAGAGTAGCAGGGGGCGGCAAAAAGTAGGTGGGCGGATGAGATTAAGAAGTTTGCAGGGACGAAATGGCCACAATTAGTACATCACCGGGGTTGTTGGAGAAGTATGGGAGACGCCTTTGCCCTGCAGTGGGCGTAATCAGGCTGGTGAAAATGATGATGATGATGATGATGATGATGATGATGATGATGATGATGATGATGAAACCGACGAGGCTTGGCACCTCGCAGCATTGTGACTTTCGCCGCATAATCCTAGCCACTACATTGTTTCGACGCAGGGACCACATTATCGATCGTTCCAGGACTTTTGTAGATCGGCAAATCTTTTTTCGCTCATTTACTCATCCTTTATCGCCCGCAACTCTTAGCCATGTACGTCCTGAGGCATCAACACTAGCATTAAAAAAAAAAAGAAAAAAAAAGAACACAATTCGTCCAGCTGGAAGGACCAGAGACCATCCTAGGGAGATGTTGTCTAAGCAATCTTGCGCCGCCGCGAGAACAAGACAGTCGTGTGAGAATTGTTGGACATTTGGTGAATAGAACTTATCCTTCACGGTAAGTGAATTCTTACTTGCTGGCACATTCCGCTTACATGACATGCTATCGCCCGGCAGTCGTTGCGATGTTTAGCCGTCCCGATTGACAACGGAATAGGCTGTGCGCTGTGTCTCTCGATGTTAATAGAAAAAGCCAGTCGTCGCAATGGCTGCATGTGGTTTTATCGCTTGCTGCTATCCGTAGGAGCTGTGAAAATCGCAAGCGCTGCCAGAACCATGGTGTGTTCCATCAAAGCAGAGGCGAGAGGACGCATAAAATGGTTTCTTTACCAGCCCATGATTCGGAGCCTATGCATATTCAGCTTAGCATGCGTTTTGTGTGTTTGAATTTATTCAGCTTCCCAGTTTACTGTCTACGGCACGTTATTTAAATAAAGAGTCACATAACTGAAGGCGTCATTTTGTTGGCGGCATGCTTTCGTTACGATGCGCCGCGAGCTTGACGGTGTCTTTCGCCCGTGGATAATCTGCTAAAACTGAAATTACGTGCAGTGCCAGTGCTAGTTCCAAACGTTACCGCAGGCATTCAGCTGCATGCTGCGTGAAAGCAGTTGGGCGCGTAATCTTGAACTTACTGAAAATAAATTCGGAATTCTCATTCAGCGCTGATCAAAACTAGGCTGTTTTTGCTCATGTATCATGGTCCGAATGAGAACGGGCGCTTACGTGTACGAACTGGGCCAATTGTGAAGTGGCCATTTATGCATAGGAATCGAATATAATGACAGCTTTGTGGAATTATACAGTTACAGGGGCGTTTTGAATATGTTTACGGTTTTGGACATGCCTGTGCATTTGCTAATACCAGTTGGCGCTTCAGAGTTATGTCATATGAAAAGGTAAATCGGCCTTCCTATGGGGGTTACAAGCGTTATCTGCGCATCTTGCTATTCCATGGCAAATGAAAATGTGCTTACCGCTTTAATATTTTTAATTTATTTAATATCGCCTCCGTGTGTCCCGTGGTCACCGTGGCGCTCGCGAGGCACTTAGCCGTGCGGTCTACAACCGCGATCACGTGGTCGCTTCCCCCTCCTCGATATCGCGCAGCGTCTACGTACACCGCCTCATTGCTGTTACCAAACTTCTTCTGAAGCTTTATTTCATTAAAGAAGAAAACAAAAGGGAGGGCTTAGGAAAATGTACCGCGAATAAAATATCTCCAAAAAAGAAATGGTGAACCCCATTGCAAATCGAGTCAAACATTTTCAAATACGAATAAAAAGAGGTGCACGCAGAAGCAAATATTTTCGACTACGAGCTATTTCTATCAAGTGATAGCAAGCTCATTGCTATGCGGTCCGACCTTTGTCGGAAGCAAGATTCGCTCTCAGCAGCTAGATAGTCAACCTCAATTATCCTGACGTACTCTCAGCCTGCGCAAAACGTCTCACTGTTGCATTTCGCCGTTTTAAAGAGTTTATGTTGGTCTGTGTGAGGGACACCTGCACCTCGGCGTCAGCCAATACTGCTTTTATAACTTAAGGTCCTTCAAAGAATCGAGGGCACAGTTCCTTTCCGTTTCATCCTTTAATGCGTCGGTCCTCCTTATCCTCACACGCCTTCCGCTGCGCGTTTGCCGCACGGACCGTATGAAGCATCCTCTTGGACAGTTGTAAAGTCAACGCCTGATTTTTCGGCCTCCCTAGGGGCCACGAAAACGACCGAAAAATCTGGCAATCAGAAAGAGGTATGTATGCTTTTTACGGCCCCTAAAGGGCTCAAACCACCACAGAAATGTCCTAAGAAAGCTATGAAGGACTGTCAGTACACTTTTTTAGTCATATCAGTGCTCGTAATGTGACAGCAGATCCCATGTGCACGCGTGTAACCTTAAGAAATATTGTGTCCACTGACAGTTGTCCCTTCCCACGCTTAAGCTTCACCGCAATACTTTGCATACGCATGAACGCGTCACATTTCTGTACTGAGGCGAAGTTGAATTTCACGAACCGGTATGACTCAGAACCGTGCATTCCGAGCTTCGAAGCCAATTTCGAGAATTATAAAGTGCCATTGCTGACAACCGCTAATCTTTGAGCATGGGTATTTCCAATATCTGATTTTAGCTTGTTGTGACAAACGTGAGTGATAAGAATACCATTATTATTATTAATATTACTATCGTCATTACTCGGGGTAGTAGCTGTTGTAGTATCATTATTGTTATAGTTTAACCTTATTAATATTATTATTTCTTTGATATTTCTATTAAATTGGTGTCTCTATGATGCAGGTGATGGCGACAATGATTACTGTTATGACAACGATGCTGAACTAATATATATCACAAGCCGCTCCTGCGCGGCTCTCACCATAACTGATACGGCATAGACACCCATTCTCAACTCAGACTCGACTAGCACGAGACTGTATCTCTTCGACTTCAAATATAGAGAGGTGTAACCACCTTCCTTTTTTTTTCTTTTTTTTACGGAGAAGCTGTATATGGCTAGCCGATTCATCTATCCGTCCATCCGTCTGTTGGTCGCCGCTACGCCGAGAACTTGTCCGGCACAACCCAATGCGCATGCGCGAAAAGATAGCACATGGCCTCTTTACCCCGTTTCATGACGTCACGCTAGATGGCCCAAAATTTCTATCGGCAAGGCTGGCGTGATATAAGCGGTGACGTCAAAATCGCTCTTGCCTGGTCAGTAGCATCCCCATTACATTCCATGGCAGTCGGCTCATTGAACATGACGTTATAGATCGAAGTGAAAAAGCCTTGTGCTATCTAGCTGGTTTTGGCCTAGCCGCGCCAGTAGTGACCTCTTTGCTCTTCGTCGCAGCCAAACGCACGCGCAGCAGTTTCTCTCCGGCTCCTAAATGACCAGGCCACGCGTCAAGAGTACTCCTTAAGAGAAGTCAGCTTTCGATCAGTAACGCCACAAGAAGAACCGGGAACGAGCTCATCTACGCCGTTCCGATGATACAGCCCGGGGACAAGAAAAGGCTCCTACAGCCGAGCGCAAGCAGCACCTGCGTACCGAGGATCCGGCAGCCTACCAAGCCGTCACTTAATGAACCGTCGGGATTAACTCAGGGATAAACTCCGGGGCCGCACCTTTCAGGTTCGTTGGTTAACCATCTGTAGGGAGTGCTTGGGCAGCGATACCTTTCTTCAATATCCCACATTATTGTTCTACAACACGTGGAACCCGAATATTTTTGTTTAATGGAGTATAAACATTTCAGCACCTTCATGGAAGTATAAAGGGTGCTTTTTTTAGTTCCGTGCTCTCTTAAAAAAATGACACCCTTTGGCGCTTATCTTGTCGCACAAAGATAATCTTGCCCGTATTTCCTGTCTTTAACGCTGCAAGCCTGGTACTCTAAAGTCACGAACGGCTTGAACATTATAAACGCGACACAAATTCCTCTCGACCGGGAAAGAGCGAGCTCTGAATTTTCAAGAAAGGAAACTCAAGCAAGTCAGATTGCCGATTATTGTTGTGGGACAGACATATACCCCAAAGGCTAACACCTTCAGGAATAAAAGGTAAGCCCCGTATTCGATGGGAACAAATCAAATTTTCTTTTTATCACCTATTTCACTACTCGAGCGTCCAACTTAACACAGCTTGTGTAGCTAACTGCTACGACTACCGCCGTTACACGAGCGACTCATAGCAATCCGCGAAAGCGCACGCAGCTTGCTTTATTCCTAGGTTGCTACGGACAACTATGCGAAGAAGGTCTGTGTTGACTGGAACTGTGCGAAGCTTCCCACAGAGGTCTCTGAAAACACAATTAGGGGGTATGCTTTATAGAACAGGGAAGTGGTAATTACAGAACCTATCTTTTGATTTTATCCAGTACGAACTTTGTCGCAGATTGAATGCGTGGGACATCGTATTGTTTAAAAACGTTGGCAGCTTGTAATGATGTGCGACAATAAATATTCATGTGACAAGGAAAGTATGCAGCTCGTTCCGTTTCGAATGTGAACTTCGCCAAAAATACAAACATTAAACTCGAAACTAAAGAAGGCATTTAAGCCTGGCGAACTCGAAAACACATCACTCTTGCACGCACGAAACCATAGCAGTTACAGTTGACTTCCCAAAGACTCCTTTCATCACACGCCGCGCAACAACATAAACCATATTCGTACACACAGTCACTGCCACTTTCTATAGTTAAAATAGTTTGTGTATGCTGGTGGATGTGAGTCATAAACGAGACGTATATTTAAGACTGTTTGGCGCATGTAGCCTCGTGTTCCAGCATTCTAACTAACGCTCAATGCACCTACGCTTTGCCGCCACTCGCTCAACTGCTATTGTAAATTAATTAGTGTAAAGCAAAAAAGAATATTCGTGTAACGGGTTATCAGTTTCACAGCCCGACAATGTTTCCAATGACATCGACATCCCGGACAGCCGTTTAGGAAGGCCCTATAACTCCATAAATAACAGCGTCATGGGCACTGTTAAGTTCGCGATGCTGAGGTCTGCAGTATCTTTCACGCCACTGCAGAAGATACACGGCCCTTAACACTGTAATTATAGCAAGGTCCATCCACCTGTGGAGAAGACGATTCCAGCAGCAAGATTTTGTGTGGAGAAATTGAACAGGAGCGAAGCAGTCCGTTCACGAAGGGATACTTCTATGCCCGTTCACTGGAGAGCCCGGCGGGCACTTCAATTTATTGTTAATACTGGACGACTCGCTGGTGAATTCGTTTCACCCAACGCAAGGGACTGGTATTGTGAGACACCGACACATCCCAGCCTTCACATTGCTAGGGGCTGTGCTTCGCTGCATTTTGCCCGTTTTGAACTCTATTCTTACAGTCCGTTTAGCTACTCCGCCGTATTTGGTCTTTGTTAAATCAATTCTTAGTGAATGCAAAAGTATGATACTGCATGTAACGCTTAGCTACTGGTTTGCTTTGGAGTGCTTGTGCTTATTAGATTGCAGGTAAGCTGTGTGTTCAGTGTACGATGTTAAAGTGTAGATGTAGAATACGTATGCATACGCTCAGCAATGACTTTGCTATATATAACACATTTTTCATAGGCGACAATCCTTTCTGTACGTGGTCTGTGACCACCGTGCTCAAGTAAATTACAAGAAGTGCACGTAACAGCCTCAGATCGACAGGCGGTTAGCACAGTCAAGGCGTGTTCCGCCTCCGAGATTCTACATCTGTGTTCTAATATAGTTGAATTTAAAACGAACCGAATAATGAAATCAAACTTCTATTGAGCTTAGAATAATAATGTCCAGACCCTACTGCACCCCAAAACTTTCGTGAAATTCGCCTAGAGAGCCTTCTGTAAAGCAGAAGAGCTTGAATTTTCTTGGCTAAGTAGTCGCTGCTTAAGTAAGAGGACGTTGCTGATCTCATTCTCAGATTGTGGTACCAATAACAAACTACCACTTAGTTAACCGCTCTGCTTTATTTATATTTTTCTCGCCCTCATCTGTTCTTGCGTAAATAATAGCAGTACCGATGGAAACGTACCGCTATTATATATCTAACTTGTCTGTAATCGTATTCATTGTAATCCAGGTATTTAACGTTATCTCGGTGGCCGTGTCCCAGCTGGAGCAAAACGCTTTCCATGTAACAAGCAGCTTGCGTTCCCACATAAGCCAACACGACCGAGTTGTGCTAGCAACGTGCCAAAGGCACTGGGATGCCATTGACCATTTCTGGTTGAAACGGCTGCCGTGGTCGGTGACTACGTGGAAGCTGCAGGATAATTTCAAATTCAGAAGCTATGTGGCGCGTAACATGCGTAACACTGTCAAGACGAATATCCTGGTACCGAGGCTGAGCGACAACACGTCAACGTGCCTAGGACGGATATTTAAATCTCAGCTCTTTGTTTACACAGTGGACTGGATTCTAGTGGATGCCAACCCGAAATCCAGCGACGCACTCAGTCGATATGTTTCACAGACTCCTTTGCGAAATTTCACCTGTCAGTTAAGTGTAAGCAGCCATTACATAAGCAATATGTCGGCGTTGTCAACCTTTGTGACTCCGTCACTGTTCTCCAGAGGTTGTGACAACCAGGATCTGAAGCCGATGGTCGGGAAACATTCTGAGCTAAGAAATACGGTTATTCACACCGCTTGCATCGATATACCACATTTCAGACCCGCCGACAACATACCCAACTGCAATTCTTGGGAGACTGATCTCATATTTAATGCTATGGCATTTTACAACATCACAGTAGTTCAGACATTTTACGACAACCCGACACTCCTTGCAAGAGACATGTTTGATGGCCTCGTTGACGTTCACCGAAATTTAGCCGCAGCTCATCCGGGGGGTGTGCAACATTTCAACATTCCGGCACTCATAGCGTACTGGCATGAAAGCTTTTACGCCAAACGGCAAGGCACCACGCTGCTCTCTGTCAGCGACATCTTGGACGAATCGAAGCTTTGTCTAACACTCGTTGCAATAGCTCTCGCTTTATCTCTACTGCTCTTGGTTTTTGCAGACATCAGCAACGTAAGATACTCCAGCATGAATGCGGTTGCCAGTACGTTCATGTTCCTCCTGTCGTCTTTCTACTCCACGTCTAATTCGGTTCCTAGGATAGGGCGCAGGACTGGCTTGGGCGTGTTCGTGTGCGGCTTGAGCCTCATGGCAATGCATCCTTTTTCTACTTACTTCCGAGGGGAGCTCACATCTCGAGCCACCCTACGGGCATTTCCCGAACACATGGACACTCTCGAAGAACTCGAACGCGCTCTGGACGACAAGCTAGTGGCTCCCTGCGTAGTGAAAGACACGTTTCTTCACCAGCGTTTAACGGGAAAGATTTCAGTGCACAGCATTCAAAAAAAGCTTAGCTTAGCATTTCAAACGCACGAGGACCGAGCAAATCTCTTGCAGCCAACGTGGTGGCAATGCCTTAAGTGCGCTCTGAAGGAAGACCGTATCTGCTACGCCTATTCGCTGCCTTGGTGGTTCTATAATCCCTACAAGCGGAGGCTCGTGGAATCTCGGGAGCACCTCAGTCCCGTTTTTTTGACTATCGCTGTTCGCAAGAACTACCCGCATCAAGCTGGTCTGCGCAAGCTGGTCAGAAGGATTATTGAAGGGGGGCTGTTGCGGCCACCAGAAAGGATATTAAGAGAAGCTGTCCTTCTTAATTACGATGAGCAAAGTTTGCCTGAATTGCGTCCACTCCGTTTTGAAGAGCTGTCCTCTTTTCTTGTTCTGTTCGTGGCGTTATTAGCTATCGCTGCAGTTGCATGTGTTTTGGAAATTGTAATAAAAAAATTGAGAATTGTATGAACTGACAGCTGTAGTGAACGAGGAGTGATGAGATAGCATGTCACAAGGAAAATTGTCCTCATGTCATGGCTGACCTTCTTTATGCTATCAAGTAAGGAAGTTCACGAAGTTAAGAAACTAGTGGAACTTTCGCCCGCTAAGACAAAAAGTATTCTTTGACAACAAAAACTCTGTATTCCATAGTGCTTGAAAATCTGAGACACTAGAGAAAAGGCTTGCTCTTTTGGAGTTTATCTACAGTAATTCCTTCGTTAATTGTGTGAAACCTGACGGAATATATTATAGCGACATCAATATCACGCATAGATTTGCACCAAATGTGTGCTCTAGCAATATCTACTGAGAAGTATTAGACTGCCACTGCTTGCGTCTATAGGACCGCTTAGGCAACATCCACGAACTCACAAGTACACCTTATGCTTTCTTTTCTGATCCTGACCAATTTTATATGCACTTTTGGTGGAGCGCTTACTAATCCCAAGGTGTTTCTAAAGTTATGTAGTCCGGAGAACTGTAAAACGAAGGAATTTTGCTGTTTCTGCTGTGCAAGTTAAATGGAGCATGGGAAGTGTTTGCAAACTAACGCCTTTCAAAAGTTAACAATCAAAATTATATCGATGGCTGCCGAGGTTGCTAGTATGCGTCAGTGTTATCCAAATGTGTGTTGAAACGTTTTCTGACAGAGAATATCACAGCTTGCCTTGAGTATTGCAACATCGCATTCAGAGATTCCCTGTAGAAGATGCTACCTCTCAGCTGTCCATCGGCATCGAAGTAATACGAACAGTTTGTTGGAAGAACGTGGTGCATGGCCTCTTTAACCCTCGAAAAAATGATGGTTCAAGTCCTGCTCTACCCCTTTAGCCTAAACTTGGACCGAGCTGGAGTAGCTTAAACGAAGCAAGCCACACCCGCCGTGGTGGCTTAGTGGCTGTGGTGTTGGGCTGCTAATCATGAGGTCGCGGAATTGAATCCCGGCTACGGTGTCCCCATTTCGGTGGGGCAAACCGCAAAAGCACCGATGAACTTATAATTAGGTGGCGTTGAAGAAGCGCATGTTGTCCAAATTTCCAGAGTCCTGCAGTAGGGTGTGCCTGAAACTCATACCGTGGCTTTTTGCATGTAAAACCCAATATCTTTTTTTAACAAAGCATGTGACAGGAAATGAAAAGTTGTCTACGAAGCAGAGGCAAAAAACAAGTATCCCTCACGATGTAGCACCAGCAGCATAAACGAGGATCAGTCCAACTAAAGTCGGCACTGCAAAAAGTTTTCTTTTCCTTTTTTTTTTCTTTGGAGCATGGCGTTGCTTCTTCTTCATACTTGAGCATACTTGCTTCTACCTATACCACACAAATCAAAGACATGCTGCACGTATACTCTTCCAGTTGTCTTGTAATGTGAAACTTTGTATTTTGGATGAAAGTGCAACATTCTTTTTTGTCTCTCGAGCACGTTAACGTTTAGAACTATACTTTCTTCCCGAGGAAGGATAATTAAAATATTCTTGTTTGTTTGTTGTGCGCTCAAAGTGAAGTGATGCTGCTGTCATGTTTTCAAAGATGTCTCCGTGAGACTACGTATTAAGAGCATTAGGCAGCTTCAAGCACGCAGTAGTTTTTCACGCTTTCATTCTTTGCTATATGTTGAGTAATGCACGATAAAAAAAAACAATTTTTTTCTGGTGGCACACAAATTAAAAATTTCATCCATGTGCGTTGCAATTGAGTTTTTACAATAATAAAACTGTGCACAGTTTGATTATTGCAAAAACAATCTTTTTGAACCAACGATTTACCCGTTTAAGCTTTCTAACGCACTTGTTACATGCATTTCTATATATATCGTACATTGTTGGCGTTTTCTATGCATTTATATCGTGAGCATGTATCTCCAATAAACCATGGTATGTGCATATTGTTGTGGCGGTTGCTTCTGCAATAAATTTTTTTTGACTCTCCTTCAACACTTGTCGTTATGGATAGTTTACACTGAACTGACTTTTGTGACAATCACCCATCGACGACCTCCGTTCGCATCAAGGTGTCAAGGCGGAAACTCCCCTATGATAAATGCGCGTTTTAGACGACAATCAGAGCGTTTCCACAGGAGCAGGGGATTCCAAATATTTGGTTGTGTCGGAAAGCGACGGATCGCCGTCACGCTGTGCCCGACCAAGAAGACCAGCGTAGACGGCTTCTAGAACAACGGACGGCACGCACCCTACTTTCTCTCCTTTGTCAGAGCTGTCGCCAGAAGGGTTTGCCCTAAGTCGGCCGAAGGATGTTCTCGACAATGTGAAGGCCCATTGAGAGACAAAAGCCGGTGGCATCTTTCGCGGCAAAACTTCCCATGAGCTGCGACGCGCTCGTGGCGCTTTCTCGCGCTTGCTGGCTCTGACCTCGACGGAGCAGAAGGGGAGAAACGAAACACCTGCAGTCGCGGAATTGCGTGAGGTGACAAGATATGGCCCGGCGCCAAGTCACCCTCTCTCTCGCTGTCGGAGTCTTGTGTTATCCCTGCGTTCCTTGTCCACGCAGGCTCTCTCCCCCGACGTAACTGTGGCTCGGCAAGGCGAAATCAACACACGCCAAGCGTGTTTTGATTTCAATGCAGAGGCTACGAGCGCTCGGCACAGTTAGGCACAGTACGGCGTATACATTCATCCCAATCACACATACAACGTATACAGAAACGTGGCGTATAGTCGAGTGGTATATAAAAAAATGAAATAGCACGCGACCTTCTCAATGGTTCATCCCGTCGTAAGCAAGCAAAATATGCAATCTCATACCCCCGTACGGCTGAGGCTACAAGCGCTCAGCAATGTGAAGCGAATGGTGCATACATTCATTGAAATAACCCACACAGCCCACAGAACAACACACGTTTTAATACCCCGGTTAGAGAATGAAACGTAAGGTCGAAGAGAAACGTCATTTCCGCCAGCCATACACCCGTATACGAGCGCGTGGAGCCTCAGCTAAGCGTCGAAAACGAATCGAAGAAGCCGAACTGCGAAAGAAGGAACGCGACGATTCGAGACAGCGAATTACCAAGTATGCAGCAGGCTTTGTCTTTCACGCGTTACAAAAGTGCAACATGATGCCGAACGTTTTTTTTTTTTATTATTTTCACTTTCTCTAGATGCATAATCCCACTGCAGTGAATTGTCTGCGACTGAAAGAAAGCTCTGGATCACAGATGAAAAACAAGGCGTTGAAGAAGTGGCACCTAAGTTTACTCATTAAACGATAATGCGGAACCCGACACCCAACTTTCGAGCAGTCACAATATACTACATCAGTCTGAAGAAGGCAATCCATATTCAAAAGCAAGTTCGTAGTCCATTTAAATAGCAGCGTTTCGCATGACAGGCCTGCGCGAATGTCATGCTATACTGGAGAAAAGAAACAGTGAAGACAAAGGTGACTCACTAGATGCCATTATATTATGTGCTCCATTAATTTGCAAGCGATGCCGGTTAAAGTTGAAGGCCAGTACTTTCAAGCGTCAGACTGGTTTCCTGATTTTTGATTTGGAACAACTCTGTTTAGAGTGCAGTCGCTAGGAACGGCGCGGCTAGCGGGAGATTGAGCTAAGATTATTTGCAGTATTTTACCAGCAATTTGTTTTCTAGATTTGATAAAATTAGCTTGTACATTATCCCGTCCTAAGGCAGCTGAAATGCTAAGGTTGTCTATAAACTCGAATTTCCTTCCACTGAAATAATCATGGGGGAGGGGGGAGGGGCGTCTGAGGCGAAATTTGAATAATTGTGTATTTGCTTATCGTCGTCCACTAAAGAGAACAGGTATACTTATATTGTTTGGGGTCCACCGCCTCACGCTTGCCCAGTTATTATCATCCTGAGTGTGCATTCTACCACGCTCGCTCATCTGGTATTGTAAAGTTAGTCTTACTGAATTATCCCACGAAAATAACTGTGTAGCTATGCCGTAGGATCTTCTGTCATAGCAATCATCCCTATTTCGGCTTACCACAATGGAATTGTACGACAGTCAGAGTGCTGTTGTTTCGGACGCCGGTGTTGTCTGCAAGGCAAAAAAGAATCCACACTGAGTTCAAGATCGTGTTCCCACTACAACTAAGCGCCATGGGATTGTAGTCGTACTGTTCTTTCGGACGAAGCCCTTCCCTAGAGGGAAATAAAATCTATACTGACCTCAAAGCATCTGTCTATCGTAACGAAGTGCCATTGGATTATAGTTTTAGTGTTGTTTCCGACGACGGACCTTGCCTGCATGCAACAAAATTTCATAGCGACCTCAATATTGCGTGCTTTCCCCAACATAGCGCCATTACATTCTATTTCTGTATTCTGAATCTTGAAGTGTCCTATCTAGTCCAGCAACTCACTTTGACCCATGTCGACGCGAAAGAGGTTCGATTAAGAGCGGCCAGTATGCACACCTTGCCAGATAAGTAGTTACCTAAGTTGGTCTGAAGGTTGATTTATAACACTGCTACCTCAGCGCAGCAGACCGATGAGGTACCCATTCGGCCACGAACTACCCAGTAACCCAGGTAGACTGGAAAACAGTTAGATAGAAACATGGATAGTAAGAAACATGTATATATACATAGATAGAATGCCCATGGCAAGTGCGTGAAGTACCCTAAGAATGCTCATGCATTAAAATTCCGGCAGC